>NW_024868838.1:331538-366709 GCF_013358625.1 Macadamia integrifolia | reverse complement strand
ACCGGTTGACACCCCTAATCATTAGATTCATTATTTGAAGTATCTAAATAATGAGGTTGAGAACTTACCTCTCGTTCTTTGTCTCCATAAACCATTAACGCAAGGTCTGTGACTTCTTCATCGGAGTCACTTTCATCTTTATCCAATGCGACTTCCTCATCATTTTCTTCTTCACTTACTTCATTCAATCCTTTGGATGTTTTGAAAGCAATGAATTTGGGATGTGATTTCTTGAATTCTTCATAGAGATCCTTTTCATGGGTAAGAAGTGAGCCCATTAATTCATATAGACTTATCTCGTTTAAGTCTTGGGCTTCATTGATAGCAGTCGTCTTTAGTTTCCACTTGGTAGGTAGTAGTGACCTAAGAATTTTTCTGGCCATCTCAGAGTTGGTGTAAGTCTTACCAAGTCATTTCAAGGAATTTACAATATTAGTAAATCTAGTAAACATGTCAGAAATATTTTCATATTTATGCATTTGAAATAATTCATATTCTTGTATAAGCATGTCTACTTTTCTTTCTCTTACCTCTGTAGTATCTTCTTGTGTTACTACAAGTGTGTCCCAAATTTCTTTGTCATTTTCACACATACTTACTCTGTTAAATTCTTTTTCATTTAAAGCACATTGGAAGTAGGTGAGAGCCCTGAAATTATATTGAAGAAGTACTAGATCATCGGCTGTTAATTCTGATTCATCCTTTCGCACTATCTTTCCATTTACAATTTTGGTGATGACATATGGTCCTCTTTCTATAGTTCTCCAAACAAGAAAATTATATCAACAAATAAAATTCTTAAATCTATATTTTCAGTAGGAGAAGGTTTCTCCATTGAAGTATGGAGACCTAGATGCATCCATTCCTTCAGGTGGTCGATTAAATATGATCATGGTCTTTGACTCACTTTAAGACAAATTAGTCTTATATATTGAGCTCCCGCTCTGATACCAATTGAAATAACCTAGAAGGGGAGTGAATAAGGTTATACTAGTAGAAATTTTAACTCTTTTCGATGTATAGGTCCCAAGTGTGATTGTAAATTAAAAACTATACGAAATGAGTAAAATAGGCACAATCACACAACACGAGATTTATAGTAGTTCGACTCAATCCGAGTCTAGTTCACTCCCTATAAGAATCCACTTGTAAGGTATTCCACTGGATCTCCCTTTCAGCAGTAGGTATGGAAAAAAAACCTTTACAATCTTTTTCACAGATAAGAGTATTCTTATAAATCCCCTTTATAAGCAGAGAGACGCCTTTACAATCTCCTTTGCAGGTAGAGAGACACCTTACAATCTCCTTTAAGGTAAAGAGGCACCTTACACTCTTTTAAGGATAAGAGGATCCTTACAATCTCTTAATGATGAGAGGGTCCTTATACAAGCCTAAGTACAGTCTAGACTTAATGTAAAATAGAAAATTGAGAAGTGGAATAAAAGAGAATTACCTCCGGTGTGGTGCAAATGAAATATGCAATGATGATAGAATGAATTCACCTTTTGAAGTCTTCTTGATGCTTGTAATGTAAATGCTAAGATGTAGATGAAGACTTGTAGATGGTCTTGAGTTCCTCTTGAATGTAAAATAAAGAACTTGAACTCAATAGATGGTGTAAACCAATTATCACTTCTAATGCTCAAATAACGCTTCTCTAAAGTTGGGATTAATTGTTAATTAATGAGTAGCATTAGAGGTATTTATAGGTGAGCTTAGGAAATCATTTCATGCAATAAATCTCACTTAAACGGTCATATTCTGGGTCCACCGATCGACCGCCATTGGTAGCCGATCGACCGAAAAGAGTCATTGAGGTAAAAAACTAACCATTGGAGCTTTTTCAGAGAGGCACTAATTGACCGGGACTTTCTACCGATCGACCGGCTATGGTCTTGGACAGTTCCGGTCGACCGCCAACATAACAGACTGTTTTGACAGAATGCTGTCATACTGACTAGTTGTCAATTTTTTACCATAAATTTTCGGTCCAACCTCGGATTGACCTGAGATCAATTGCGTTGGAATCATGACTCGATTTTCTACAACTTCTATGAAGGTTTCATCTCCTGGTACCGATTCTAAGATTATCCAAAATACCCTTAAGTCAGGTTAATGTGGTTTTCACAGAATTTCATTAGAACACATTTTTCCTAATATGTTCCTCACCACTTAGAGACTCTCCATACTTGGTCAAGGTATGTTCTATGGTCATTCTAGTATGATGCAATGCACATGCATGTGGTGAGTGCATATATATATATATATGTGGAAGTTACAAATTACATTAAAAATGGTCACTCTATCCTAGTGGTCTTCTTCTTCACTTGAACCTTCCACTCTTTGGCACTTCATCTTCTTTTCTTCTTATTTGCAATTCCATCTCTTTAAGCATTATGTCTTGACATCTTGAAGCTTGAATTCTTCTGGTACCTTCTTCAAGTATTGATACTAACTTATTGATACTCCTCATTTGATGACTTCAATCTTCATTTCTTGCTTTCATTCATCAAATTTGATCTTCGATATGAAGTCTTTATAAAACAATACTTGAAATCAAATTATGAAATACCTTCATATGTTTGTTATCATCAAAACCAACTATAGGAGTGTGGGCATATCCCTAACACTCATTTTCTTATAAAATAAAATAAAAAGAAAATTCCATTTCTAGGCAATAGATTATTTGTATTTGGATGTCTATTTTTTTTTCTTTTTTCTTTTTAAACAGTATTTCATTAGATTACGCCGTAACACCTTGTTAATATCTTTACAACCCCACCTCATTTTCTTATTTAAAAAAAAGAAAAAAAATATCCAATTCCAGATAATAGGATTTTTCTGATTTGATTTTTTTTTGTTTGCTTCTACAGCAAATTCTTTCTGTATGTTTAATCTTGTATAAAACTAAATGGTCTTATGGTTTATTCTTAAAGACATGAAATAAAATGTCTCTATTCCCGTTGGTTGGAGGAAGCAACAAATTTGTTGGGTAATTAGAATAGTGTTGTTATTGCTGAAAACTGTATGGGGTGTTGTGGTGGATTTGGCTCCTCTCCAACGACTGCACCCTCCAATCGCCCTCTAACGATCCATCCAAGGGTTGAGAAGGCTTGATCATGCATCCCAACACTTGTCAACACCTGGGGTTACATGTCCAAACACTCCTAACCCTTGGATGGATAATTGGAGGGTCGGTGGTGTTGAAGAGAATCTTTTTCCCGTTATGAAAGTGTATATATGTGTTGCAACAATGCTAGAAGTGTCAAAAAGTGATTTGGCAGTGGGAATAGTGTGGTAGCAGTGTCAATTTGGTGGTCATATTGAATCATCTAGACATGTATTACAGTGTTTGGCAGCTATTGGCAACATTAGGTGAAGTACACAAAAAAATTGTGTAGTGATTTCATAGGTTCACGCTAGTGTGTTGACTTCGCAGGCAATTTCAATGGGCAGAAATGGAATGATAAAAGCACATGGATGTTGTAGTGCGTTATCTTTCCAATAGAAACGCAACTATGGTGGCGTCAGTGCGGGATCCCAAATGGTGCTCTCAGACAGAATTTCTATTGTTAAAAAATTGGATTGAGGCTTACTTCTTTATTGGGGGAATTTGTACTACAAAACTGTTAAATGAAAAAATAATCCATTTCGGCCATTTTACGTGGTCCGATGTATCAGATTTGGGTGCGCACACACACACAGAAGTGGAGCTCAAGTCAAGGTATAGATCAAACAGCCTCTGAGACGCCCTTTGTGTTGCATCGCGGCGTGTGCTTCATCGTACATTTAAGTTTTAGTAAGTTACGCCCCATCGTATTATCGCACTTATCATTTCAGGAAATCCTACGAGCCCCATGTTTTGAAGTTGGAGACCGACCGAATCTCCATCGACACCCTAAAAAGTGGGGTTTTCACTGAGCTCTCTATCATAAGCTGGTTAAGCTTAAATATTATATCGGGGTTCTACAAGCACATGAGAGTGTGTTCATTCGAACCCAAGCCACAATGCTAGGTTTAGACCTCAAACCCAACCCAAAACCAAAACCAAAACCTACCATCTAAAGATATGAAATTAAGTGGGGAAAGAGTGGAAGTGAATCACCTACCTTGGGTATGCAATACGGGAGGTGAAATCTTATGTCTGAAGCTCCCTTTCCGTCCTTTCCTTTTATCTTTCCTTTTTCTCCCTCTCATGTTCCCAACTGATGAAATAAATGAGCTTTATAAGCTTATGTTTTATTTATAGGCCAAGGGAACTAAGGCCTATTTGCCTTGGTCAGTCCAAATGTCCAAACTCATTGTTGGACAATGCAAACAAAACTGTTGACTTTGAGCTAAATTGACATGTTTAAAGTTTGCCAAAGTTTTTTGAAAACTTATGCCAAAATTAGAACCTTTAAAGGTTTAGAATTTTGATTGGATATGCTGAAGTATAGCATGCTTGACTGATTAAGGTGGAGAAGAAGTCATTTTCTCTACTTGAGCATGCAACAATTGTGCTTAACTTGATATTGCTTAATTTGTATTTTAATGTGAGTATAAGGATAGATTTGCCCATAGTGGTATACTTGTCTTTGAACTCATAATTCTACTATTATAAATAATAAAAGATTGGTGTCAATTGACACAAGTCACAAACCCCCAAATCAACATGGTATCAGAGCAGACGATTGAATTGGTCCTCTGGATGACCGACGGTCTACGAAATTTTCAAATCATTCTACCAAAAAAATTATTTCGAATCACTCTCCCACATGGCAAAAGTAGCTATGGTGATAAGTTCATCTAGAAACAGATTTGCACTTTCTACCGAAAAATCTTGCACCAAAAATATAACCCGGATAAAGTTTTGGGAATCAAATCATATTAATAATACACCAATTTTTAAATTGTCTTCACCATGATGACTCACATGTCATGTTTCTTTCTATCATTGAAGCACTATACTGGAAGCAAACAAGGCGGTACATGCTTGGGGGGAAGATTGTTGGATGTCTTGCTCATTGTTGGTAGCAAATAAGTCAAAAACAAGCTTTGCTTCAAATTAATCAAGAACTGGATGCTATATTGGCACTTAGATAATCAGATCATTATCATCCTTCGGGAGAATGAAAAGTTTAGACTTCTTTCAAAAAGCATTTTGGGTCACAAAACATTCATCTCAGGGATCCAGATGAAGAAGAGTTTGCATGTGTTCGTATCAGTATGCATCAAACGTCGAAATCCTGTCCAACAAAAATTAGAGTTCAGCTATACATACACGAATCCACCATGCAAGTTACAAGGATTGAACTGCTACAGATGAAAATAGAACTGCTGCAAAAATTTGCAATATAATAAACAGACTTGCATTTACCTGCACAAAATTTGTGGATTGGAACCTCAGACGTAACTGTCAATCAACGATTTTCTCATTTCGTCAACAATGGCATTTGGTTGGGCTTCCCTTAACTTGAAGACACTTTCAATGACAGAAAGCTCTGTTGCTGTAGTGTCTGACCCACAGAATGCTGTCCAATCATTGACTGTCATACCAGCAGCTATGACTTCACTACCTCGATTAACAGTACCAGCCACGAGAGGAACTTGAAGGAGTGTAGAAAGCTCATCCAAGTCTTCAATGGATGTATGGGGGTGGACCTGTTTCAACAGACTTTCATATTGATTAGTCAAAGGAGAACGCTGCTTGTCAAGCATCAGTAGTGAAAAGGTTTTAATCCATACCAATCCACCTCTGTTGGAGAAGGCACAGTAACTTCCTACAAGAATGTTTCCTGCAATCGTCTGCCTGAACACTTCTACACCAAGAACATCTGCAATCATCTCCTCTGTTTCCTGATAAAAATTACCCGAAGCAAATCAATCAGCATAAGTTATTACACGGAAAGAAAACTAATATCACTGCAAAGCCTAGTAATATGCACAGACTTAATTACCACTCAAATTCTAAATTCTAAGATTCGGTACATGAAGAACAGTTGCCAAAGAATGAAAACAAATTTACCTTGTCAAGATCAGTATGTGTCAGAGCAACATGGTCGTTGCAAGCTATGCAATTCCCAAGAGCAGATAGTCGCTCATCGATGCGTTGAACAACAACTTGATCTGGTAAGCTGTTCCGCAAGTGTTGAAGCTCTAGAATGGGATAAATAAGCAAGCAAGCAAAGATGTCAAGTCAAATGAAATATTTATATTTTTTAAATAGTAAATATACATACAAACTCCATATTCTGGTTTTCCCACTTCTTATTTACTGTCTTGACAAGACTGCCATTTCATGTTACAAGCAGGCATACATGTTTACGATAGCGAGGATAGTTTTCCTATCTTTCTCCTCCACAGCCCAACAGCTCGGGACCAAGTGTGCAGCTTTTAGGATTTCACTGTCCTTAGGGGTGGGGGGGAATTTACAAGCATAAACACAAACCTAGCACAACTCTGGAACACCTCCCAAGTACAAGAGAAAGCCCAAACACTCTGAACACAGACTGACTCCACTGAACAAATCCTTTTTTCCCAACTGTGGGGTTGGATCCTGTTCTGCCATTCAACACTATTTAAAGCCTTGCTGTCAACCCAAAGCCATTCACATCTTCTCACCACTTCTTCCCAAACCATCTTCGACATACCCCTTAGTCTTTCAATTCCTCTAATCTCCATTAGTATCAGTCGTCCGTGCAAGTGCACTAAAGAAAACATCCAAGAAATTATCGCCTATATTATCACCATCTCTAGATCTTCCAACTGGCTACAAGTTAGAACCAGCAACCAAATCCACCCCTAATTCACTTCTTAGAAGTAGCATTTCTTGATTTTAGGGTTCCAAATGTTGAGTCACTAGGTTCATAAAGATTAAACAGATGAAGTTAATATATCATGCAATCATGCCAATATAGGTTGAAGAAGGAGAAAAATATTTTTTCTATTTAAATAAAAGGAAAAATCTTGTTGTAATTAAGGTTGGTGAGGGAAAAAAAGTCCTAACCTTACATTTTTGCCCTTGCAGAATAACAATTTTTTCAATGAGGATAAATCCTATCATTTCACATGCCTACTCGAAAAGTGTGCAGATTTTAATGACATAATGACAAGTCCCATTCAAATTATCCTGAAAACCTTTTTTTTTTACCTCCACACTAAATAAATTTGGGAATAAAACAAGGGCAATAAAAATAAGGTTACAACTTCATTCTACACCATTTTGTTGACAACATGATGCACCCTAAAGAAAAGTCACCACACACCTCGGGAATAACCCTACTAACACAGCCACAATCAACCACCATTCCCTGAACAAACTTCAATAAATGCCCATCCAACTAAGAACAGCAAATTCAGATGCCCCTTTCCTTCTGTCCTATTTCCATGAAAGATGATGAAAGATGATAAACTGATAAACTTAAATCAACCTTCCAAGTTCCAAACTGGATGAATCAACTTCACTACACCACAACTCAGCCTTATCCCAACTAAATGGGGTACGCTACGTGGATCCGAACAAAGGCAGCAAAAGAAAAAAAGACGTAAAAAAAAATCGGTAACTCACCTAAAAGGGGTCATACTTGGGACAAGACCTGAAGTATGCATGCATTTCCTCATGACTTCTCCTATGGTCATTTTTGGGCTGCCCCTAGCTCTTTTAGTTCCTTCAATTTGAATCCGATCACTCCTCATTATTGGTGCATCCCTGGGCCTCCGTTGAACATGGCATACCACCTCAAACGGCTTTCTTGCAGCTTATCATGAATTGGGGAAACTCCCAAATCAACAGCCCTAATATGGTCATTCCTTACCTTCATTCCTAGTTTTGCTACACATCCATCTTAGCAGTCTCATCTCAGCTACAGCCTACACATAGCTTATCGATATGAAAATTCTTAATTGACAAGCATTTTGCCCCATAAATCATAGCTGGTCTAACGACTACCCTATAGAACTTTCCTTTAAGCTTTAAAGGAATATGTCGGTCACAGTGTCACAGAACACCTCGGACACACCTCTCCACTTCATCCATCACTTTAATCATCTGTGAAACATCATCCTCTATACCACCTTCTTTATTTAAAATTGATCACAGATACTTGAAATGATCACTTTGTGATACCTTTCTCCTCAATCATTGCCATATCATTACTCATCATAATGTGACTAAAGTTACACATCATGCACTTCGTCTTCGTTCTACTTCGTTTAAAACCTCTTGATTCCAAGGTTGATCCTCTATGCTCCAACTTAGCATTATATCAGCTTTTGTCTCGTCCACCAAAACAATATCATCAGCAAAGAGAATACACCATGGAACTTCGTCATGAATGTTCTTGGTTAAATCATCCATGATAAGCGTAAATAAATAAGGGCTTAAAGCATACCTTTGATGTAGTCCAATTGTAACTGGGAATTCACCACTTCGCCGGTTCTCCGGTAGTCACTGCATTCTCATGCATATCTTTAACTATATATACATACTTAATATACTTCTCTTCTCTAGTACATAACAGATTAGCTCTCTAAAGATTTCGTTATAGGACTTTAGCCAATTAATGCAGATTAATCACCACAATAGGCTTGTTTTATTAGGAATAAGCCTAGGGTTGGGTTCCATACATGTTAAGCCTTTGATTCCATGTGTTTTGAGTATAATAGGCCACTTTTATGGGCCTAAAAGACGGGCTTTAAGGTAGCATATAGGATTTACAAGTTTGTTTCCTTTTTAGTTTGGGTTCAATTTAAGTTGTTAGTCTTTGTTTCCTTAAGAGTCTATGTTATTAGTTAAGTCAAGTCATTAGTAGTTAGTTTCCTTTTTCAGCTAGTTTCTAATTTCAGTTTTTAGTAAGAATTGTATTAGGAGACTAAATTAAGGTTTTCTTTTAAGGAACCTTCTATTTTGTAATTCCCTCCCCCCATCAACATTATAACTAAAGAAGAGGAGGCTCCTAAAGCTAAAATGATTTTTGATAAAAAAAAGAATTGATGGCTGCTGCAATTGTCTTCTCCATAGAGATATGTCTTGTCAACTCTGATGGAATTGGTTTAATCCAATCGAATCTCTGTGGTGTGAACCCCGAGAGGTCCCCTTCTTCTTTGTTGTTCAAGGTGTTCAAGACCTGCAACTTCAACCTCAATCCACTACAGGTAACTGAATCTGGTCCTTCCTCAGTACTGCCCAGAAATTCCAGAATTTCTTGCTCTCCAATCCTTCTCTCTCCTAGACAGACCAACCATCTGATTAGGCTCAAATTTGGATCGAAGATGCACCTCTCCTAGTGTGACTCAACAAAAATTACAACCCTATTGGACCACCTGATTTTGACTTATTAAAAATCCCCTCAATTCTGTCCTATAGTGACTGTTATTCTGTTTTCAGACCCAAGACCAGAATCGATGGAACTAATCTGTTTGCTTCTGATTTCTATGGATGTTTGTTCACAATTTATGATCTGCTATGACCCTATTCCTATATCTGATTTAGTCCTTTAATCTGCTTTAAATTCTGATCTCATAAATTCAAATTTCTGAATCCAAAATTCTGTTTACAGATCTGATTCTTCCTTAAGTTCTGATCTGTTTGTTTTCTCTATTCTGCTGTGGTTATATGGTTGTTCTTCTGATAAAAAAATCCTGCAGTTGAAGGCTGGGTAGTCTCCCTATCCTAGTCTACATTACCAATAAAGACCATATTGAGATCCTTCTTGCAGGCTCTATAACTATCCATGAGCCTCCTAAGTAAATAGCTTCTGTCGTGGACCTACCTAACATAAAACCAAATTATTTTCCGAAACAGTAGTTTCTCTTCTCAAGGATTAAAGTATCGATATCGGTCGTCGTATCGGTTGGCTAAATTTAAGATACGTATCGAAGAGTATTGTACCGTATCGGAGATACAATAAGAATGCTAAAGATCAAGGATTAAAGTATCGGTATCGATCACCGTATCGACTAGCTAAATTTAAGACACGTATCAGAGGGTATCGTATCGGTATCGGAGATATTTTAAACTATGTGACTCTTCTCAAGTGGCCTTCAATGACCTTCTCCCAGAATTTTATATTATGACTCATTAGCTTTATGTCTATGGGTTATTGCAACTCTAGATATCACCTTTATTCTTCTAGATCGAAACTACGGTGCTTCTCATCCAATCATCTAGCATTTTCCTTGTTGCGGAATCTTGATAAAGAAGCTGGTTAACCAAGCTAGCCCACATTGTCTTATATTCTTCCACACTTCTATTGGAACCTCATCAATGCCTAGTACCTTGCTTACTTTCATCTTTATCAAGGCTTCTTTAACTTCGCCAACTCCAACCTTTTGTATATATTTATGGCATGCGATGTCTTGATGAGTAATATATTCTTCCGAACACTTCTACCCAAGGTGTCTCCCTCTAGGAGGTTAGAGAAGTACATTTCTCATCTCTTCATAATGTCCTCATCCCTTATTAGGACTGTACCATCATCACTCTTAATACATCTTACATGATCGAAATCTCTACTCTTTCATTCTCTAATTTTAGCTATTTTAGCTATCTTATAGACAATTCCCCCCCTTCTAGTGTTCAGATTATTATAAAGGTCCTCATACTTCTTCGTCATTGCTATCCCCAGTCTTCTTAACTTCATTCTGGCAACAATATACCTCTTTTTATCTTCTGCCTCTTTAGTCCTTTGCCATATCCTAAACTAGCTTTTTTATTTCTTAATGGTTGCCTAGACCTCATCATCCCACCACCAAGTCTTCCTATAGACCTGGCAAATACCCTTTGCTTCACCTAGAACTTCTTTAGCAACCTTCTTAATACATGTCATCAGCTCATTCCTCATCGTTTTGGTGTCTCCCTCAAGGTCCCACTTCTCTTGTTTAATCACATGATTAGTAAAAGGTACCTAGGGTATCTCCTTTTAATCAATTTCACTAATTGCCATTGAATCTAACCTAGGCATTGGCATTTTGCAGCTGACCTACAAATCACAAATGGTAAGAAAGTTAAAACTATAAATCAAATTGAGGCAGGAAAATTAGAGAAAAGGCTTATTTTAATCAAAATAAACCTTGGATAGGGTTATATAGGTATTGGACCTTTTGTCCATGAGTATTCTTTGCAATAAGCCACTTCAATAGGCAAATAATTTGGGTAAATCTTAGTATACAGAATTTAAGATTTTTTTTTCTAGAAGCGTTAACAGTTTGAATGTCAAATTGGTTAATTCCGGCCCTAGTTTAATTAAGATTGCTGTAGTTGTTTGAGTTTTATTAGGATAGGCAAGTTCTCGTCATGTTAGGAGCAGATAATTACAAATTGCTTCAGAATTTGGTAGCTAGACTTCTTTATCAATCTCTCTCAAATTCTTGTCTTATTTCTTACTTTTTAGTCTCTGCCATAGTTTCCATATTTCACATGCCTACACTGTTTTCTTGTTTTACCATAATCAGTCCAGTCACACCGTTATTTAGCTTTTGCCCCCTTTTATATCTGCTTCTATTTTCTATATCTGTCCTGTTGCTCTTGGATTTCCACCCTAGCAGAACCTACCTATTGAAATCCTAGTTTGGGGTTTAAGGATATCAATTTCCATTACTTAGAACCCAACAGCCATAAGTGGGCCTTCTTTACCATTCTAATCATTTTACATTGCTTGTCCGGTCACCAGTTTGTTTGTTCTTAATAATTACTTTATTCATTTAAAAAAAAAAAAGTTTTTTGAAAAAAACAGCTCCCATGACTTTATGGCAATTGAAGTTTACCTTGGTCAGTGGTAGTGTGTGGCAAGAGAAGCCCATTCTTGTTTCCTACCATGATAAGAAAAACATGAGAAAAACATAAGGATGGTTATCAGCTTCTAACCTAAATGAACTCAATGGTTCTCACCACTTACCAGCACATAGCCGACCAATAATTCTAGTGCCTCCTATGGATGTTTTAATCACAGGAATAGTGTCAGCTAGCTCAGCTTCAAATATGCTGCAAGAGACTCAGGAAACCATCAGCCTCTTCTTAACACACGATGGCGACAGAAAAAAAGGTAGGTTTATACAGCTTGAACATACTAACCTGTAAAAGTTTTCTGAGCCTCCAATAGCAACCAAACAGTATGCATTGGTCAACTTGGAGAAAACCCCAACTTCACAGTTGTTCTCAAACTGTAGTCCTGCACAGGTTTTTATCATATAAAATAATATTGAATATGCAAGCCAGAAATGTGAAACAGTATAGTAAACCTTAAGCAGCATACATAAAAGTAATGATAAGATACAATAAGACAATGTTTTACCAAAACAAAAAAGATACAATAAGACAATAATAAAATGAATTTGGAACATTTACTTGTATACCCATAAATGATCAATTTTCTAATATCACGGGGGCAGGGCGGAGCAAAATAGAATAGAAACGAAAATGAGAAACATGCCTACATAATTTCTGAAACAGTTTTTAACCTGTTCAAAAACTGTCTGTACCTAAGAACCTCTTAGATCTACAACATAACTTTAGTTTCACGGCTATGTTACTCATCATACTATAGCCGAAAAGTACTTGGAATGTTAAGGTCTTCTAGAATTTCAGTCTTTCCAATGCCTACTTTCCCAGCAATAAAATAGTCAAAGCAAGCTGGGAAAGAATGGGACGAAAAGAGGGGAGTATTCAATGCCAATCACAAAGTCAGTTCATCAACGCTTCTCATGTTGCCAACTGAGCTTCCTCTTTCAGGTAAAATATAAATATGGTACACAGACTTGTACAACCTAGTAGGATCTGTATGGTTTCATGTAGAGGACGCACTCCCAGTATTCCTGCTGTTCCCTAGCTTCGTTGGAAAATTGAATCTAATTTTGAGGGACAACAGTTGCACCAGGAACAGGTCCAAGGCATGAATCCAAACTTCCCCTTAATCAGATTACTTGAGGATAAAAGAAAGGTAAGATGAACACTATTTTCAAATTAACAAAGTTCCATTCCCCAGAAGCTAAATGTACAACAGATACAAACCATTACTCTAGCCCAATGGAATAATGGAATCTTGAGAATTTTACTGCATTTAAGCCAAGGAGAGAAATTAAAAGTGAAATCATTGAAGAGAATGCAAACAAAGTACACCCTATCTATAAGGTGTTAAAAAGAACGGGGGTTTCTTATCTTCAAGGATCTAAAACGAACAGAAGAAGCTGCTATTGAAGGTCCAGAATTCTATATGCATTGACAGAAGCAAATGCGCTAGTTTAGTAGGCCATACTAGACCACTTGTGGTGTGAATCCAAATGGCAAGTTAAACATTTTTCGTGGGAATACAGGAAAGTTTTCAAGATAGAGTGGTCCAATTATAGTCCCAACATTTCCCAGTAACCTAAGCCGAACACAAAAAGGTATCAATGAGTCATCTCGGTAGCATCAGCTTTGCAAAGGGTAAAGTGGCCAATACAATCACTTTGTGCTGAAGAAAAGTGAGAGGAAAGTTGAAAACTTTTGATTTGTTACTCTCGATGCTGGACTGTTACGTCTTTTTTAAACATTTCACTTTATAAAAAGGCGACGAAGCTTTTTTTTTCTTTTCTTTTCTTTTTGGCTAATGAAGGTGCCCAAGACTTTTGGCCTAACTAATCCCCTGACGGACGTGTACACCCCCACACACGAGTCGGGTCAGCGCCGGCTACTATGAGAGCCATAGAAACTGTGGGCTGGCCCCAAGGCGGTAAGGGAAGTCGAAATTAGGACGCATGTCGATTTAGGCAAGGTCCCTTGCCACAAGGAAGCTCTTGTGAGCTCTGTAGCTTCTAAGGCCCAAGGAGAGATGGTAAAATTGAGACATATTCCTGAAAGAACATTGAACACTTTTGCATGTGAGATATAGAACAGCAGGGGAAGAAAAGAATAATGCATACAACTTCATGGAATGAATTTCTACCTATGACTTTGAAGAAATGGTTTGATCTTTGAAAATAAATAAAGGTAGTACCCAGTGCACAAGTCTCCCACCATTGCAAGGTCTGCGGAGGGTCATAATGTACACAACCTTACCCCTACTTCACGTAGAGACTTTCCTGACTCGAACCCGCGACCACTAGTTTGCAATTGAACTTTGAAAAAAAAAAATAAATAAATAAAATGCACGTCCTTCCTACATTGGCCTAGGAATTCCTTAGGGACTCAAATGACTCCAGTAAGGCAACTACAGTACCTTTTCTTTCCTTTCTTTTTTTGCCCCCCCTTCATTTTCTCTGTCCGTTGCTGCCTGAATCACAAATTGTGTATTCAGTTATTGAAAGTCATGTAGTTGAAAAAATATCTATTACTACATCTTATTTCCATTTCTTGATGATAATTTGGCTAGCTCCTCAATGGTTCTTATTAAAGGAAGCAATAAATCTCCCATGAGTCCATGGATTTTTTATTTTATTTTATGCGGTTTCAACCTTTTGGGAAAGCTTCACCAACAGATTTTCAAGTGGAGACCACCTTATGGATTATATAAAATGTTGGAAAGAAAATACCCAGTTCTCCATACAGGGACATTGTTCATTTAACTCTAATAATACATTGAATAATACTTATAAGATTCAGATGAACACATTAGCTTCCAAAAAGAAAAATCATAAATAACTTGTGAACTTACGGGTTGCCATAGTAACACTATGAAAATATCTAACTCGGATAGTCGCAAACTAGACCTGCATCAATAGAATAAATCACACCCAGTTTTAGTAAAGCGCAAGAAATACCAATACAACAAGACATAACCAGAAAGTGAAATAAGGAATATTTCAGTGTCAGGCAATTCGGAAAAAGAGTGGAAGTGTTCTTGACGAAGAATTGAAACAAGTCTTATTCAATACTTGGCCAGGAAAGCTTGCAAAAATATTCAATAAACACTGAAAAAGGAACAAATTAAAATATTTCAACCTAAACAACTAATCAAGCACAAGTTACTGAATCCTCATGCTTTATTGAATAATAAACTATTGGCGATAACAGATTTTTTTTAGCAAAGAAGCCACCAGTGAACACGTCTAACTTCTTTAAACTATTTATTTTTCTTGTCTACAGATAACGAAGATGAAATATAGAGTGGGGAAAAAAAAAGATTCAATCATTCAATCTTTAGGACCTCTCTTACCTTGGAAAGAGAATCTCGTTCCCAATTAGGGTTAAACGTTGACCGGAAGCTTTCGTAAAGAAGGAGAACAACTTTATTTTATATATATGGGTTGGGGTTTCTAGTCGGTCACCTCATGTAGGTATCTTGTGAGGGGTGTTTTTGGACCGTTGGATCTAAATTTCATTGTGCTGGAGCCTTGATTTGGAATAAGTAATATGTATAATAATATACGCTCGTATTGTATGATATAGTGTATATAATTCCAAGAAACTTTTTGTGGTTAGAAGAGTTTAGGAAACCTAAGATACGTATTGGAGAAACGAAGGAGGGAAGAGGTGATTTTGCCACTGCAATGCCCAACCCACCGATCTTGCCGGAGAACGATCAAGCATCGAACTTGTTTTTGCTCCGACAGGTTATTCTTACTTCCAATTTCTTTTTTTTATCTTTTTTTTTTTTTTTTTGTTGGTTATGAGTATTCAGTTCTTGAAAAGTCGGAGAGGGAGAGAGAGAGAGATGGGCGAAGTGAGGTGTGAGACCATAAGGACCTTTTTAGTGAGTCGGTAAGTGCACTCTAAGAATGATTCCGAATTCTGAATTCTGAACTCTGAAAGAGTGCGAGAGAGAGAGAGGGAAGAAGATGAGGGAGAGAGGTAGGTCATCCACGTTTCTTTCCCAATCTCGCACGAAATAATAGCTTCTGCGGTGGTTGTGAGGTTTTCCCCTTGAAATCTCTTTTCACCCAATTCCATTGCTCTTCAAAAGGCAAGATTCTCAACCCAAAAGGTGAACATCTCTGAAATAATCCTTCCTAGATTTGACTGAAAAAGGGATAGGCAAAGAATTGATTGTGAATGTCCACAGCATTACAATACAACCAACAATTGGGGGATAGGGAGACCCACCTTTGGAGTAAGAAGCATTGTGTTGGGGAGACTGAGTGAGAACTCACCAAACTATGAAACTATTTTGGGGAATGAAACCTTTGAACCCGACAACATTGTACCATGGGGGCCAAGGTGCCTGGAATCTCGCCAACTTCCAAGCTGAAGAAGCTGCAAAAATCCCAGATCCGATCTCTGACTAGACAAGGATCCCCATGCCTAAATCAGCCTGGGATAAGAAGCCATGGCCCTAGTCTCCAAATCCCATCAAGAATAATGTCAGAAAATTTTGCTTTTCACCTTCCCGTGACGTACCTTATTTTGTCTCCATTAGCATTGATGAGGATTCCGTGTGAATGCCAATTGCCCAGCCCTAGGAGAGTAGAGCTTCTGGCATCAATCCTCACCTTGATCATCAATCACAAGAGAGACATGTACTTAAATATTTTCCTCAATCCTTATATTTCAATTTTCAACCGCTACAACAAGGAGAAATAAATATGCTGACTTATTGAAGGTTGTTGTCTAGTGGTATTCTACAATTCTTTTCTGTATAGCCTTTGCATGCAAATATTGAAAATTTTAGCTAGAAGGTGACCTTTGTTATTGAACTTTTGCTAGTCATGTTGTAACAAGACCTTTTCCTATGTTAGAACAGTGTGATACTCAATGAAATCATTAAATTTTGTAGATAAAGTCAATTTGCCAAATTGACCCTGATATTCAATTAATTAATTATGAGTTAAAAGGTTCTATTCATAGCCTTTCTTACGTTAAATTTAAAGAACATGAGCAAGTACTTGATTATCCACATTGGGTGGAGTTCCATAAATGCTTCTTTATGTGATTGAGATATGCCACTGAAAGGGTTAACAAAATTGGGACTCTTTTCTGTGATATAACATTAAGGAGCCATTAGGTTGTCTAGTAAATTGCCAGAGATACAAATCTATTCTTAGTTTCTTCTATGCTTGTGCTTTTTTCAGCTTATTTGCTTAATTGTTCTATGAATTTTTGGCTTTATTGGTTCTCAGTGATGGGTTTAGGGTTTTGATTCATGAGTTGCTAGCTCATACACTTTAGTTTTACTTCAGATTTTAAGCTTCGAATCTATGAAATCGTCATATGCTTTTGCCTTTAATTTTTTAGTTTTCTTGATTTTTCCGGATTAAAACTGAAAATTATTGAGTATCGATTTATAATAAAAGAGAGTTTCTGAGTTCTGAAGTCCATGTTTGAGAATTCCCAACCCTTTTAAACAAATGTCCTACTGGAAACTAGTTAGTAACCATGCTGATGAAAGGCCATTTCTCAACAAGACAACTAAGAACTATTCTAACAGTCAGATTACTCGATATCATTATCAGTTGGCTACATCATGTAAAGCAGCAATTGAAAACAACAGTAACACCTAACAGCATGGTGTTTCAAATCATAGCAACCATGCTTTGGAATGAAACCTAACCCCTGGAGACAAACAGTACCAGTATCTTGTCCATCGCAAGACAAACAAATGATAAAACTTCAAATTTATAGTGGTGGTATAAGTTCAACAAAATCATTAAACAGAGTTCCCCCGAGAGGTTTACCTGTATTTCAGCAAAAGCCATAGCAGAACAATGGCCTGAATTAAAGCTCCACCAGAAACTATCAAGGTGATTGATGGAAGACCAGTTGTAAATCTCCCAGCTGCCAATGAACACTGACACAAGAAGGCCAAGGAGAAGCTTACAATTATTTAACAAATGTTCCCTGGAACTACTATTAACAGATGATGTTTTTCTAAAAGCTTGCATGGCATCATAAATAACTTTGCAATCTTCAAGTTAGGACTATAGTACCAGTTCTAATGTATTTGCAATTGTGATAATAGAGCTCTAAATAATATGTCCCTAATGTGTAGAGAATAGGTGTGGTCATCAAAACCAATAGATGATAAACTATATAAAGAAAAAAAATTAATAAAAGAAATGGAGATAGAAAGAACCCCTAAAAAGAAAAAAAGACATAGTTATACATTTAATATGAGGAAATGTAAAGAAACAACTCATGTACAGGCAATGATAGCACATATTTGCTTATGATGCAGCCAGCGAAAGTCAATTCCAGATTAGGAATCAAAGATCAGATCGCTTGCTCCAAAGGCCTATATCTGAACTATTTTTCTGATTTCAGCAGCCTACCATTGGCAAAGAAAGGAAAATAAGAGAAGAGATGGGCGTATTCTGGGACTGTAAACAATACCCAGGAATATTAATGTGAACAGTAACTTTAAAAGAAAAGATGAGGAGAAGAGAAGGGATGAAAGAGAGGAGTTCTCTCACAACTCTCAATTTTCACTAAAAAGTACCTTCTTCATTAACTATTGACTGGAGGGTGTTACATGTAGATAAAAACCAAAATGACAAAAATAAACCCTCCTACTAAGTAGTATCTAGTTTCCTAAAATAAGTAAACTAACTTAGAAAATACTATTAGGTCTCCTAACTTGCCAAACTACTAAAACTCCCAAAATAGAAACTAAAACTAATAGAACCATTTAGACTTATGATAGCCTTTTGGCACAAAAGACTTTATTTTATTACACTCCAAGATCTCCTTGAACTCAAAGATAAGCATGAAGCTACCCAAGCAATCAAGAAATTCTACGTTCAGAGGACTTCATTGCATTCTGCAATATTTGTTATGCTATTAACTACAGTCCTTGTTCTTAAAATAGAATCTTTAATTGACTTGTAAAAGAATGACCAAATCATAATCTTTAAGAATTCTCATGATCTGATTTTATTATATTTGTCCCATTTCTCTTTTTTTCAGGTCTCTCAAAATCCCCAAGGAACCCCAATTTTTTGTCCCTACTTGCATCTATTTTTACCATGTACATATTATACAGTATTATAAGACCTATTTAGATTCTTCTGATCATGTGGACTACAATTAGTAGAATTTGATATTGACTACATGTGATGTTACTTCTTTAATTGGGAGGCATTCATTTACTCGTATTATATGGCTTTTAATTATGACATGCTTGTATATTTGCAGAGTTTTAGGGGGGCAAAAAAATGGCACATGATGATGAAATATCAGATACTATTGTCGATGGACTTATAGTAGAGAATATTATACCATATAGGGAGTTAGGTGAGTTTTCCCTTAAAACACATTTGATATGACAAAGGATATAACGTAATATTGTATTTAATTTTGTATTTTGTTTTGTAGAGGATGTGTATGCTAGGGAAGATCCCACTGATTTGAATGAAGTCATGTGATTAGATGTAGAAGCTATTAAAAATGAATTAAATAGCAGCGGTGTGGTAGTTGATAATAAAAATGGGGGAACCAATGAAGCTATATAAGATGATGTTTTTGTGTATGAACCAAGTGAGCATGTTGATGGGGGTGACAGTTTGTTTGTTGATGATTCAACAAAACACTCTGACAATCCCGTAGAGTATACAAAGGAACAATGCATTGGGAAGTATTTTGCCAATGAAAATGATGCATATGAATTTTATAACAATTATGCTCGGAAGATGGGATTTAGTGTTCGAAAATCTAAAGTGGAGAGGTAAAGAAAAAGAAAAGAAGGAATGAACGAATTGAGGGATGTCTTGTCTCGCATGTATGTTTGTAGTAGGGAAGGTTTTAAGGACTGCAATGATAAAAGGCAAGAAGGAAAAGAAGTTAACCATCGAGATGATAGTAGAATTGATTGTCTTGCTCGTCTGCGGGTAAAATCAGTTGAAAGGGGCTTAATTGTTGACCAATTCATTTCAGGTCACAACTATGACCTTGTGGCACCCGATGAAACTTATTGGCTTTGATCACATCAATGGCTCTCAGACTTGGTTGTACAGATTGCGACCACTCTAGATGATTGTGGTATAGGACCGACAACTATTTATAAGGTTCTGAAAACTATGTCAGGTGGAGCCTCCAAGGTAGGTTTGCCAAAGTTGGCATTTAAGAACTTTATGAAGAGGAAAAACCCAAAGTTTCTTGGGGTGGATTTACAAAGATTGTTGGAATACTTACACCACACGAAACTATGTGATCCTGAATTCTTTTGCAAAATAGCCAAAACAGAGGATGGTACAGTGCGAGGTATATTTTGGGTTGATGGACAGGCAAGAGTTATATATCGTGTATTTGGTGATGTCCTGGTATTTGATATATAAGAAGAATAGATATCACTTCCCATTTGGTCCTTTTGTTGGAGTAAATCATAATGGTCAGACTACTTTGTTTGGATGCGGGTTGATAGCAAATGAGACGATTGAGTCATTTATTTGGTTATTTTCTACGTGGTTAGATGCAATGGATAATCGACTACCTGTGGCAATTATTACAGACCAATGTCCATCACTGTTGAGGGCCATTCCACATGTGTTTCCAAGCGCAAAGCATAGGTACTGTTCATGGCATGTGCAAAAACACTTAATGGAATACCTTAGCCATTTGTGTGGGACGAGTCCATCATTTAAAAAGTATTTTGGGAGGTGCATATATGGCAGTAAGACCGAAAATGAATTTGAGACAAGGTGGTAAGAGTTATTAATAACTTATAATCTCGTTGAACATGAGTGGTTGAAGAAAATGTACGAGCAACGGGTTCATTGGGTACCATTATATCTTAAAGGTACTTTCTTCGCCGGCAAGTCATCCACACAACGCAGAGAGGGGATGAATTATTACTTTCGTGGTTACTTTAAGCAATCAATCCCATTGCACAAGTTTGCACGACAATATGAAAATGTTGTACAAAGATGTAGGGAGAGGGAAGCTAGTAGTGATTTCTCCAATCTCAACAGAAAACCTCCACTGTTAGTTTGTAATCCTTTGGAGATACATGCATCTTAAGTTTATACAAGGAAGATTTTTGAAATCTGTAAGAAGCAATGGTCTGCAGCACTGGTATTGACAGCCACAGAAGAGGAAGTACATGGTCAAAAGAAAAAGTATTTGGTAGGTCCCTTTGACATTCCTGATGAGCATAAGTGTGAAGTTTGGGATGACATCGATACGGGTGTTGTATGTTGTAGCTATAGATTGTTTGAGTTTATGGGTTTGTTATGCAAACACATCTTGAGAGTCTTCCATAAGACAGACCGCAAGGAGATTCCTTCCTAGTATATCCTAAAAAGATGGACCATGGATGCAAGGAATGATTTGACGAATAAGATAGACAGATTAAGTGATGAAGCTTCTGTATCAGTAATAGCTGCATGAGCTTTTCAAGATGCCTTGAGGAATTTGATAGCCACAGTTAGTGGTTCACAGGCAGCATGTGAATCTGCTACGACTGCGTTGAGGATTGTGAATCAAATAATCTTACAAGAACTGGGTGCATCAAACTTACAAACTCCTGCTGTTGAACCACTACCCTCTGCTAATGTTACACATGACCTCCATTGCAATATCCATATTCCTTTGGATGTGATCACAAGGGGTCGGCCTAATTTAGGTCGTGCTAAACATCCAATGGAGATGACAACTGTAAGGAAGAATAGATGTAGCAATTGTGGGCAGCTAGGGCATAACAAGGCAACTTGTAAGGTATGTTTTCAAGAGGTTCATTCATTGCATATATTAATTTTCAAAAACGTTTAGTGCAATATTGATAATGTGGGACCATGTCTTATATTTTTTCAGGTAGTAGTGGCGTCGGAAAATGAATTGGATGCCACGTACAATGAAGAACCATTTTAGTTAGAGATTTTGTGGATCAGTAGTATTTGATCTCATGTGTGGGTGTCTCTTTTTGAGTTATATATGTGGTTTTTTTTTTTTTTTTGGTAAGGATAGGTGATATTAACAATTTCCATCCATTTGAACTTTCACGTTTCTGTAGTATTTGAAATGAGTTTATGAAGGTCTACAAAAATTTTCTAGGACTGAAAAACCAAAGATTTACTTCCACATTTTAGTTTGCCATAGGAAATTATGCAGTTTCATTGTGATGGTTGAATGATATATGGGCATTCTGCTTTGCATAACTGCTGCCCTTGGTGAAACTTATTTTATTAATGGTTGAATATGCTATTCTCTCTTTGGTTTAAATTTAAGTAGTGGTTTCTATTAATGAATGTAATGATATATTTGAAGGAATCCTTCCATATGAACATTAAAATGTTATTTTTGTTCAAAGTAGTAGACCTAACAGATTTAGTGTGTATTTATGTTGATAAATTGTATATCAATCAATAGTATGATATGATCATATTTTGATAGGGTACCGAAATCTACATTCTTTTGTTTAGTTTTAGGGAACAAGTAATACTCTTGTATAGTATATATGACCCCTGTTTATATCTGTTTGGGCAACTGTGGGAGCAAGACGCCATTGAACTTGGCTCTTGTTGTTCACTGTTAAGTGCATCTTTTTTGTTTGTTTTGGTTTTTTTTTTTTTTTTTTTGGATCACTGCTTTTACTAACTGCTTTCTTTTGAGGCCACTGAGGATGTTTTAATTGTTCTAATCATGAGTTAGAGTCTACATATTGATTGCTCATTACTTCAGGACTACGAAGCATTCTATAGGTCTAATGGATACTCACCAATTTCTTTCTTGTTACTTAAGAGTGCAACTGTTTTTTCTCTTTCTTGAAAAGAAAAAAAAAACAGTGCAACTGATTTATAGTTGTTTACTTCATGCTTAAGAAAAGCCATCGTGAGAAATGATATCAATTTTGAGAATTATAACCTGCTATATAGAACTTATGTGATCAGCTCACTGAGCCTCTTCTACAAAGACCTTATGTGATCAGCTCACTGCGACTCTACAACAGTTAGCTGGTTAGGTTTGGGATGGTAGGTGCTTTTGATTCTTACATTGTTTGTTTTTGCACAGCCGAGTCTTAACTATTTGTAGAATTCATCTATGGCTGAGCAGGATAAGAAATTATTTGAAGAAAAACTGTCTGCAAGTTCAAAATCTTTTGAAAATTTGCATCTTTAGATGAATTTATCTGTCTATGAAATTGGAGTCAGCTGAGCAAACTATTAGAAACAGTAAGTCATTGTCTATTGATTATTTTGTGGAGAATTAATTTCGTTTGATCTGTTTCATTTCCTTGCAAGTGGTTGCTGAACCTGCTTTCTGGACAGAAACCAATGTTAAATGTGGCATAACACGTATGGTACCAATTCTAAAATGCAATTCTTATAGTGTGTGTGTGTGTGTGTTTTTTTTTTTTTTTTTTGGTAGGAAGGGGAATAAGAGCTAATGGAACTCACAATTGACAAAGAAAAAATAGAGAAAACTTATGGGGATGAGCATTGCAGAGCTACCACTCTCATAAAGGACAAAGGTATGTGTTTTTCCTTGCTATTTCTTGCCAGCCTTTCAACATAGCTATTCTCACAATTCTTTAATTTTAATTTATGCAATCCAATTTGCTTTAGACCTTGCATAGCTGTTCAGGGTTCAGATTTTTCTTCAATTTTTACCTACTTAAAGTTATCAACTACTCAAAAGCTCCAAAAATGTTTTTGGTGAAGCCCTCAAATTATAATGTCTAAAATCCATATTCGACATCAAATTATTTGATGAAGCCCTCAAATTTTTTTGTCTCTCTCTATTCTTTTATCTGGATTATTCATATTGTTAAAGAAGATATTTGTCTCTCTAGCCCATATGTTGTCATAGGATGTTGGTATCCTTCAGATTGTGAATATGGACTGTTAAGGCTTTAAATGCTTGATGTGTCATCCTCCATACATCTAAGCTTCAAGGGCATGGAGTTTATTCTCAAAGTTGTGATAGACTCTCACTTGTGGCATTTGTTTGTTGTGGATGTATTTGGATTGGGTCTGACTTGTGCAACATACAGATTAAACCTTCTCAAAAGTGTTTTCCGATGGCTATTTGATTTATAAAGCATCATCAGCTAACAAGGCAAGTAGACTAGCTAACCACGAAGGCAAAGGTGAAATCATTTAGTGGTGAAATCGGCAGAGAATAGCTCAACTCTCTGGGGAAATGTATTTACACAAAATGTGTACTCTTGAGGGAAAATCTCAAAATCCATTTCTGCGCCGCGACACTTATGGGGTAAAGGATGAATTTGGTTTGAAAGAATTGAAACTTTTATGGAGAATTCTTTTTGTTTGATCTGGTTCATTTCCTTGCAAGTGGTTGTTGAACCTGCTTTCTGGCCAGAAACCAATGTTAAATGTGGCAGAACACGTATGGTTCCAATTCAAAAATGCAATTCTTGTGGTTTTTTTGTGTGTGTGTGTGTGTGTGTGTGTGTGTGTGTGTGTGTGGAAAGGGGAACAAGAGCTGATGGAAATCAGAATTGACAAAGAAAAAATGGAGAAAACTTATGGGGATGAGCATTGCAGAGCTGTCAGTCTCATAAATGACAAATATGTGTTTTTCCTTGCTATTTCTTGCTAGCCTTTCAACAGGTGAGAAATCCTTTAGTCAACCTGATCTCCTTCTTTTCCCTGACCCTAAACTGCTGCTTAACTAGTGAAAATATGTGAAGTAAATTTATTTGAAAGCATTTTAGTAATTGCAGATTGATATTTTTGATCTTAACTTTGACAATTTGACTTTTTTTTTTCCTTTAAGTTGGATGCCTTAATCATGTTTTTTGGACCCAGAGTCTGTGATTAAACAATTAGAAGAAACTCTTGCAGCTAAAAAGTTGGATGTTGATAGTCTTAATTGTCAATTGAAAGAGATGCATCTAGAGTTAAGTTTAAGAATTTGTGATGGTGCAACATTCTAAGGAATGCCGTCTAGCTGAGGAGAAAATTTGAAGGTTGGAGTCTGAGGCATCACTGACTCTTATTTCAAAGAAGGCCGAGTTGGAGATGTTGGTTACCAAGTTAGAGAACATCAACAATCTTATACATGCTTCAAATCAATCTGAAAACAAAATGGTATGAAATATTTGTTTGCTAATTCAAGGGTAAATTGTAGAATGTTACTCTTCTATTCTAAACCCGTTTTATTAGACTTAGCAGCAAAATTTGTTGCTGAAAATTTCATCATTAGAATCTGAGAACCAAGATATTCAAGAGAAATCAAAGGCAACTCTCCTAGTGAAAGCATACAAAATAGAAACACTTGAGAAAGAGATTGGCAAGTATTTGGAGCTTGTGGATTCCCTTGAGAAACAAGTCAACCAGCTTTATGACAATTCAGAGGAGAAGAAGCAACGACTTCTACAATCAATAGACAGAAGGAAACAATTAGAAGATAAAAAAGAAGATGTTATAGGAAAAGTTGGGAGTTTTTTGGTATTTTTATGTTAAGAGAGCTTAGTGAGTATTTAAGAGAAATTATGTTTTTGCATATTCAATCACAGGTAGCTGTAGCTAAAAGGAAACTTGTAGAAGTGACAAAACAATATGATCTGATGTTGGAAAGTAAACAATTAGAGCTATCAAAGCATTTGAAGGAAATATCTGAGAGGAATGATCAGGTTTTATGTTTTTCCTATTCAAATTACATCATTGCATGAGTCCCCAAATGTGTTTTTTTAGCAATCCACTTAAGCTAGAATGTAGTTTGGCTTTTTATTACTTTGATACAGTGACTTAGCTAAAGCAGCCAAGTAATATGTGTCAATTCTGGTCTTCTATCCATCTGATCATGTCAATTTTATTTCCTTTCATTAAAAGATAAAACAGAGAACAAAGCTTTTCTCAATGTAAATCCTAGCAATTAGCTATTAGAACTGTTTGGTCAATTATATCAAATATTAACAATTAAATCCCTGAAGAAAAGCAATTTTAACACAGATTGTGCTATATCTTTATCAGCATATCTGAAGTTAGGATGTTGCTCAGAATGGAAGCAAGAACCTAGTGATTCCCAAACGTGATTGTTCTAGCGATAATTAATTTTCTACTTCCTTTATTTTCAATTCCCTGTTGCGCCACCATCTTCAAGTACCACTTTGGGTAGCTAAGGCCATGATTCGTATGATTTCTAATTTTCTGAGTCATTCTTTTAAGAAGCACTTCTGTCATTCAAGTGATTCTCATAACTAATTAATACTCACCGACACCTATAATTGATTAATTAGGACACTTAGTCAGTTGCAAGGTTGCTTGTGATTATGTGAAATGCCAATGTCATGCACAAAAATCAAAGGATCAAGGCACTTGAAAGTAATGGGAGGTTTCTTTTCAATAAGTCTCGATGGAACTCTCTTGGAGATGCCCTTACAGACATTCTTGGGAAGGCTAAATGTGTTTAAGGCCACGTATAAAGATTCCGGGATTGTTTGACTACAAGTAGATTGTATTCACACAGTTGACATCCAATTATGAAAGATGACTTCCTGATGTAAGCATCTACTGTCTCAGAAATGAGAATATTTTCTTAAAACATGGTGTACCATCTCCTAGAACACTTCTCATTCACCTAAGAAGTATGAGAACTAAATCTATAGGAGGTTTTAGAAAGTGGGTTAAGTAAGAATTAGGAAAGAAAGGTAGGAACATTATGTGACCAACTCCTGAAGCAATTGCTCATTCCATTTGGTAAGAAAGGAACAGGAGCATTTTTTATAACTTTTCAAAATCAGCTTATAGGATTGCACATAAAGCTATAGAGATAGTTTCTCTCCTTTGGCATCAAAGGTGAAAACAACAAAACCAAGCATTACACAAAAAGACCTAAAAAAAAAAAACATTACATGACCATTCAAGCAAGGTAGAAGAAGAGAACTAGAAAAAACAACTTAAAACAGAGTTTGGTGTGCCAAAATCTGTAGAGACCAAAAAAGAGAGGATTGTTGTGACATGCTCACTCCTCATATTCATCACCACTCACTCCACCTCATCCACTTCCACCACAACCATCATTGTACAAAGTAGGATGGAATATAAGTGCACCATCCACTTCTTCATCATCAATGTCTGAAAGGTTGATGTAAATGGGAGATTTAGGGGGTGATTTGGGGTCTACCACATATATTGGCTTAAGTGGAGAACTCCCCCTTTCAATGCGGTCTGGAGTTGGAGCTTCGGTCAGAGTGACCGGATCAACCACTTGTTCAATAGTCTCATTCATCTTCCCTAGTCGATCCAACCTCTTGTTGAACCTCTCAATCTTGGACTGCATCTTCTCCTTGCCCATTCTTGAATGAAGAGGCCTCATCTTTGACTTCTCTTCATGGTTAGGAGAGGCTTTTGGGTGAGAGACCTCCTCTTCATGGCTAGGGAAAGCTTTTGGGTGAGATAATCTTTTGTTCTTTAGAGGTGATTCTTCCTCACACTTAGAAAAGAACTTCTTCTTAGGAACCTTCTCAATCATATAAGTGGAAGACATTTCTCTAGTTCTATTTTCAATTGAAATAAGAGTGGATTTGAATCAACAAGACTAAGTAATACATATATATATATATATATATATATAAGAAATGAGTTATAATAATGTATTGCTTACTAAGTGGGCTTTAGAGGTTTAAAAGAGGGGAAAAAAATGAGATAAAAAGTTTACTACGTTGACAAGCCACCCACTCACATAGGAGTTGTAGCTTCTATTGATGTATCACATCAAATCAAGGTGACTATCATATCTTAACAAAATTTTCAAAATTGCATCCATCCCCCCTTCCTTGCTCTCTTTATCTCTAATCAAATCAAAATAGGATTCAATAGATTTTGAATTATCCAACACTTCAAGTTATCATCAACCATGGTTATTACATTCCCAAGATTCTAAAAGATCCAATGTTTTTCCTTGCCATTGGGTTGGTCATCTAAAATTATAAGGGAGTGTTAGTATGTATAACTAATAAGCAAATCCTCACTCAAGTCATAAATACTAGTATACATGAGAGTGACTAGTCCTTGGCAATATGGGCTCTAAAACACATTCATTGATTGTTGGTTGACATGTTACCATTGGGTTGGTCATTCCAGATTCTAAGGGAGTGTTAGTATGTACAATTAATAAGCAAATCCTCACTCAAGTCATAAATGCTAGTATACATGAGAGTGACTAGTCCTTGGCAATATGGGCTCTCCACCGATTCATTGGTTGTTGGTTGACATGTTGCCATTGGGTTGGTCATTCAAGATTCTAAGGGAGTTTTACTAAAAAAAAAAAGGATTTTAAGGGAGGGTTAGTATGTATAACTAATAAGCAAATCCTCACTCAAGTCTTAAATGCTAGTATACATGAGAGTGATTAGTCCTTGGAAATATGGGCTCTCCACCCACTCTACAGTTGGTGACAATTTTTGCATCATGTACAATTACTTGACTATTGAAAAGGCTAGTTATTAGACCCAAATAATACTATTTGAAGTACATTCACAATTAAGGTGGTAGTACACTACATTACTCTAGAAGTACATCCATGAAGCTTGTAACATTGTAACCCCATCACCTGCTTGTACCTTGTAAGTAAATTGACAAGAACCCTCTCAACCAAGGCAACCCACCCAAAGACAAATATGTTTATTACGATATCACTTGGTGATCCTCAACTTCTTCACTCACTAGATTCCATTGGGTTGGCATTTTTTTAATGTTGACCCAAATAGTGAAGCCAAATAAATGAAAGGTACCCAGCATATAGGGTCCACAACAAAATCTAAGCAATTAGATATGTAGGGCCAGAACACCAATATTAGGTTCAAATATCTTGTAAGTCTGGAGTATCTAACTACACAACATGTGCCTATGGCCATGTACTCACACAAAAGTGAGTGAGTGTGAATGTGAATGTGAATGTGAGAGAGAGAGAGGGGGGGGGGGAAGCATAACATGAACAAGAGATTACAAAAGGAACTTTAACCCCTTTGCAATTGCAGCATTGTAAAAAGATGTAACAATGAAAAGCCACTTCGGATCCCCAAGAAACAAGGCTTGTTCTACTACTCCAAACTGCTTAATATGTACTTTGGGGATTTTACTTCTGGATTTGATATATGATATATAGTATAAGATTTCAAACTTTGTGTTAATTTTTTAAGACATCTGAAGAGAACATTCTTGCAGTCATTTTCTGGCTTCAGTAATAACAATATTTTTTTCTTGTAATACATTAGGTTCAGGGGAATACTAGAACATAAGAATATCTACATATTTTTTTTAATCTCCATGGCTACCGTGTTGGTAGTAAGCACACTGTTCACATCATGAAGTGTGGTGCATCTCTACAATTTGTTCTGCTTTCAATAATCAGCATATGAGATGCTCAAAAGTATCAGGAAGCCAGTCTTCCCCTCCCCCTCTCTTTCTCCTTTCCCATCTGTCTTTTGAGCCCTTTCTCAGTCCATGTTTTTGAGAACCATAATGAATGCCAAATTCCACCATAATTTCAAAAAACTCTCTAAGTGTGACTATGTAGCCCAAGAGTGTCTCCCTACTCTTATCGTTTGAAAATGTAAGAAAAGAATTTGGAGAAGGTGTAATAAGGACCCGACTCAAGCTAGCTAGCTAGCAAAATTATAAAAGGGAAGAAAACGAAAGATTCCAGCCGCCTCTCATAAAATCAATTGCAGCTGTCAACTCCCTTACATTCTTTTTTGGCAAAATTCACATTTTTTTTTTCAATTTGGCAGGTTTATAGTTACATTCATTTTCATCAATGTTTTCATTTTTTCATTTTAATTTTGAATTTCAAATGTCTATTAAAAAATGAGCACACAATCTTCTAACTTTTCCAAGACATTGAAAGAATTTTGGTGTCATCTTTCACAAAGCAAGGAAACCAACTACCCAATACAAACCTAGACAGAGTAATACGATCATGTAGACAAATAGCGATTAGCTAGTGTGTGTTTAAGAAGTAAACATTATCAACTTGAAGTCAGTATACACTTAGAGTTTCCATTTCATATCAAAATAAGCTAATAAACTAAATATAAATTTACATTTTGAAAAAAAAAAAAAATTGATCAAGTGTCTACTGCATCATCTCCAGGGATCTTTCCATCTTCTGTTGTGTTGAACCAATGTTCACAATCCAATCCCAATGGCCTAGCCAAGCTTCCTAGCCCCCTGCATCAGCATTATCAGATGGAAAAGTGTAAATAAAGAGATCAACTGTAATTCTTTCAAAAAATACCAACAAAATGGCATTTACTATCTATTAAAATATACAAAGAAAGTTAAGGGTTGTGCTCTCAAGTGGAATTCACTACTGAATGTGAATGCCATCTAAAATTTTTTTTCAAGAAGGGCAAATAACTAAGACATCAGTTTCATTTATAAAAGATCTTAGCTTATAGAATGAAGAAAGAATCTGGCATCTAGATTGCTAAACCAACAAGTAATAAGTTATTAGCATAACTTGAGTACAAATGTATCCAAAATGATTTGCCATTTGAATTAGTACAGATCTATCCAACATTGATTCTCATGTTTAATACATTAATTTAATTTATATATATATTGGTAAGAAAAATAACAGGATCACTAGCTAACTAATATGGGGACTTTCTTGATTTACCTTAGCTATATATCATATGCTTCTAATACAATAGGACAGATAAAAACAATTTTCTCTCAGTTTAAAGGGACCATTGCAATAACAAAAGCTTTCTCATCAAGTTAAGATATGGTAATCCCACTTCTTGAAAGTTCTCAAACAATGGTCATTCATCAAATCTCCCATAATCCACTCTGACAAAAACTGTATAATAAAGGAAACTTTCAAATTTCTACCCGTCAATTGGAAAAGTCAAAAAAGCTCACCAAGAACAGCATATGGAAAGTTGAAAGATGTAATTACACCAACTATTCCGAGAGGATTCCACACCTGTAACATGAAAAGCATGTGCAGAACGCTATAATTTACATATAGAGGAGTTAGTTTCAGTTATCATAGTCCAAATTCACAAAGACGAATTGCACCTCCAACATCATATAATTTGGTCCTATTAAAAATATAGAGCAGTGCAAACCCTGCCAGACATAAAAAATTGGACTAGAAGTACCTGTTAGGGTTAAGCACCTCCTATTTTCAAGAATCCATACCTCCCATGGTATAATAACCTGTAACAATGTAGCCATTGTAACACAAGAATAGTACTAGAAGCATCCAGTCCTGTTGTAGTTCTCTGAATTTGGATAACAGGGGTTTGTGATTGGGAAGAAAACTGTCGAGTTCAGAAGAAGGTGTTAGATTTTGACAAGATGGGAAGCGAAAGGGAGAGAGAAAGATAATGGAGGATGATTGAAGGGAGATACCATACGCTCACTCTATATCTCCCGCGACTCCCTTCTCTCCCATTCACAATGTTCTCTCTCCCTACCTTCGTCTCTTTGCCTCTGCTCACACTCACTCTCCTAGTTTCCCCAAACCTTTTCTCCCTCACAGGCCCTCTCTCTTGACACGTGGCGGAACAAAAAATCCAACGTCTGAAGCTATACCCTAAACTATTCTCTCTTTCTTCCACCTGCAATCTCCATCTCTGTTCATTCATAGCTGCTCTGGCGGCTTCATCTCTGAATATTGCTACCAGTCAAATGTGTTAAATTCATGTCTATCAATTACAGTACCAAAACAAAAGAGAGAATCCACACCATTAAAAAAAAAAAGAAGCAGAATAATCAACAAACCATGTCAGCAAAACCCGACCTTACAAAGGAAATAGAGAGCGGATCGAGAGAGGATTAGTAGAAACCAGAATATGCATCTTAACTTCACTTTGAAGATTCAAATAAGAGAAGGAATATGGATTGAAAAGAGAGAGAGGTTCAGAGAAACCAAAATACGCCTTTTGCTTCACCTTTGGATACCTGTCAAGTAAAAGAAGAAAGATCGGTTGGAAAGAGAGAGAGGTTCCAGAGATCTAGGTTTTCAAATTCAAAATATAATTGAAAAAAAAAATTGATTGCAGGTCGATGGGGAGGAGAAAAGAAAGAAAGGCGAACAAGTAATTACAAAGCCCACTCCAAAATCATCAAACAAGGCTATCACAAGAGAAATAAAATTAGGAAAGCTCAAGCTCACGTTGAGAAATAAGATGCTACTGAATGAGTTCTCTTATATCCTTCTCCATCTACATAAAACGATAGCCGACAATCCAAGTTGCATTGCATGGGGATAGTCTAGAACAAGTGTGCAAGTTGAATAAAAAAGGAATTCAGAATTATAGATCTTATGTGAACAAAGATATTCTATGAATATTGAAGTTGTAAAGTCCGAAAGGCATCTTTATCCTGTAGAAGAAATATGTTCTTGACAAAACAAAAATGGCTTGAATTGGGAGTGGATTCGCCCTATTCATCTATGATTTTGGTGTACTCAATAGTGAAAATGAAGGCGTTTGCTGAGATGGTTTGCAGTGAATTGGTAAACTTGATGGATTCTAGAGTAAGTGAAGAAGCATTGTTGTCGATAATGCTCTTGTATGAGGCACTGGGCCTAATCGATAATGCAGTAAGAGTGTTCAATTGGTGGAAGAACAGCAGTTTCTGTAGAAAGATTGATGCTTATGTTGTTTTTGTAAATGCATTGGTTAGTTTGGGCAAGCCGAGTCAAGCCAAGATAAGAATGTCCAATATTCTTCAAACGACACGAATTTATTTAGCTACAATGGAAAGTTACCTGCAAGTTTTGGGTTACTCAATCATGCCATCATGCTATTTTATGAATATAATATCTCTAGGTCAGAAGCAGATGAAGTGGTTGCCTGTAGCATTTTAATTAGGATATTGATTCAAGCACGTCGATTTTTAGAGATCAAATTTTACTTAGATTCTTGAGACATGGCATCAGGTTTTCAATAGATAAGGGAACTCTTCAATTGGAAACATGTAGAAGATGATTTGTGTTTTTGAAAAATTTCCCATTTGATTTAGTAGAGAATTGGTAATAGGTGAATTGAGTAGAGCAATGTACAACCATTATTGAGCTTGAAATAACACCTATACAAAGTATGAGAACCAGAAAATGTCAAGTATAAATGAGAAAAATAGATGAATTTTACCAAAACAATGATGATAAGAAAACCCAAGTAGCTCTGCATACATCAAAGAAATCCACAATATCTACACAAATTAAAGAGTCCTACCAACCAAGGTTTTGGTTATGAAACAAAAATGGTAGAATTATTATTAAAAACTGGAGAGACTGAATGGTGAATTTCTTTTTCCTCCATGAAAACAAATTTTAAAGAAGAATAAAATTAAACACTTGGTGGGTGAGAAAGTAAAAGCATATCTCATCAATCACGAATTGGGCACATAGAGTAAGGATTGAGGGCAATACTCTTGTTCTTGATGGGAAATTAAAAGGGGGTCTTCCTTCTTGATCTCATGAGGGAACCACTAAGCAACTTCTAGCCAATGAGCTTCTTATGGAGAACCTTGGGAGGTGATCTTTGGATTGTTGGATTCAAAACGTGACCGAATATCCTTATCCTCGCCTTTGTCGCACCTCTTATGACCGCTGCCACCAACATGCTCCTCGAGATGTTGCCGCTACTGCTCATTATTCCAATTTAGTTCGTCTTTTACTCTAGCCTCTAGGTCCTCCAATCAATACTCTCTGCTACAACCCACCGTAACACAATTGAATGTAGGACACATGACTGTTTTCAGTATATCTTCAGCAATGTTAGGGTTAAACACTTACTGAGTGAGGTAAGTCGAATACAGATCTGTCTGCAATACGAGCTGGGAATCTCCACTTCAGATATGTCTGCAACTTGCCGCTGAGAGCGTTCTGTGCTTTACCACCGTCGCGTAGAGCTCGGAGACTGAACCCGCCACTCTCTTTTCTCCGTCTCCGGCAACCATCGATATCTTCTCTCAAAACAAAGCACTCTGATGATAGAGAACAGGAGTGTATTTGGGAATTGGAATCGTATTGTCTTAAAAATTGATGTGTATATCGTATAAGGTTATGTAATTAAATCAACGAACCAGATTTTATTATGCCAATTCTAGGAATGAGATTGAACCCGACCATGGATTCCCTTAGCTGGTCGGCAGACCAGAAAAACTTTTGCCTATATATATATATATATATATGATTGGTGGCTCTCATTCGGATTCGCATTGACGTCTACCCAAGTACCTATCCAACCGACGGATCCTCTAACGAATCAACCCAAAAAAATTAATAAAATTTACCGAAAAATCCAACTATATCTAAAATGATAAAATCTATGCATCGCAAAATTAAGAGATTAGTCACTTTTGAGTTTCCTTTTACAAAATTATCCAATTTAATGTTTCACTTAACAAAATTATGCATTATTGAGTTTTAGTTTACAAAATTATTCACTAGTGTCCCTCCCTCCCTTATGACATTTTGACCCTTGCCATGCCTTCTCACCCTTCCCTTCCCTTCCCTTCCCTGATACTCCACCCTCCCAGTCCCATGACCACCGCAGTGGTCAGCAATGCTTTTATTGCCTCCATTGAAGTAGTGATGGCATACCACATCTTCTCTCTCTCCACTCTTGTCTTCTCTCTCTTGCCTTGCTTTCCCGTGCTTTAGAGAGGTTGTCAAAGTTGAGCATCATTCGCCAAACCCTTGAGCATCTCTACCACACCCGCTCACCTAGTGTTCCCTTGCCTTATACGTCACCCTGTATAGCTACATCAAATCAGATGCACTACCACCAACAAGCTATGCGTCGCCCTTGAGCATCACACCCCCTCACTTAGCCACTCCATCATGCGCATCACTTCAACCATCCCTACAACCCTGCCTAGAATTAAAGGCATTGCCAAGCCGCACCGCCTAACCGCCAAACACCTCAACCATCGCACCACTGTCGAGTCGCTCCAAGCTCCAAACTACCTTACACATTGATGAGCACAATAATGTGTGAAATCTTAGGGATATAAATATATATTTTGCCCCACTTTGGATAGTACTACTTTTATTTTTCTTGTTTTTTTTAGTTTCCAAGTCTACAAGAGAAAGTGCTTAAAGTGAATCAAGAACCAATTCAAAGGTGGGACCCACGCATTGGTACCACATTCTCTCTCCTACAAAATCCTGAAGATTATTTTCTCTCCTTGCCACCTCACAAGATCTTGAAGATGCTATGCAGAGATTCCTTTCTGATTTAATCAAGATTGTAAGATATTGGTGAATATTGTAAGGAAAGAATAGAATTTGTTAATTTTGGAAACATATTCTCTCTTTCCTCACACAATATCTCAGAGAATGAGGATTTTTACTAAGATTTAATTTTATTTTATTTTCTTTCTTTTCTTAAAGAAGACTTGTAGAAGAAAAGAGGCAAAAA
>NW_024868838.1:240634-331518 GCF_013358625.1 Macadamia integrifolia | reverse complement strand
CTTTGGCATCAAAGGTGAAAACAACAAAACCAAGCATTACACAAAAAGACCTAAAAAAAAAAAAAACCCTATAAAATTCCCTTCCTCCCCCCTCCTATTTTATTATTCCCCTTAGTTTATTTTCTAGTTTATACTTAGTTTTCTTCTTTCTCTCCCTCTCTTACTCTTTAATTTTAGTTCTTCTCTATTTTTGCTTCAATCACTTTTGTAATAGTTTTTTTATGTCAATTAATGCAAGCACTCTTTTATTCTTATTCAACCTTTTATATTTATGATTTATGCAATTGAGTTGTAATTTTTAAAGTTATAGTTCTAGGCTTAGATCTAGGTGACAAGATCATGTGGCGTGGAGCTTTTTTTTTTTCAAGTTCAGTTTTTTTTTCAAGATTTGTTTTCTCTAGTACTAAAAATTTCAGATTTGGTTTATTCCAAACCTGGTTTTTAGTACTGTTAGTATCTCAAATCACCCAAACTTTCAAGTTCAAGCGTTGATTCAAGTAAGTAGGCTCATTCATTAGTCTTCTCTCCCCCCTCTCATTCCCTCTTCTGATTACCCTTTCTTTCTTAATTTAGGATTTTAATTTCAGTCGTTACATTATTGCTATCCCTTTTCCCTAAGGTTCATGGCTAGTGTATGTGTTGGCTTTGCCCCTCCTAGCCATAGAACCATCAATTTATTGCTTTTATTTTAATTGTCTCCCTTTCCCTAAAGCCAAGTAGAGTAACCCTTGTAAGAGTGACTCTCTGGTCAAGTAGGGAAGCTCATATTATGATGCATCCCTCGAGCTAAGTAGAGAAATCTACTTGTGAGTCTCTCTCTATCTTTCTCCCATTTCTTTTACTTTATTTTTATTTTGAGTATTTTTTTTCCTTTATTTATTTTTTTAAAATTATGTGGGTTATTTATTTTCAGTTATTTATTTATTTATTTTTAATTACATGGCTTACTTCTTTAAATTCTTAGATGACGAATGGTTAGGACGTTATTTTAGATACATATGTTTAGGACGGTAATTAGAATTAGATCACAACCATTAATCGGTTCACTTTTGCATTATTAAAAGAAATAAAAAAAAATAAAGTGGCTGCTCTCCCTATGTTCGACCCGTAGCTACATTGATCCGTATGCTTGCGGTTACATTTTAAATCCCAACACACATCAAGCCCCAAACATGAGAAAAAGACGATTAATCAATCCATGATATTAAACCCCACCAAGAAATCTTGTCACTATTTGAATATTCTTTTGACAATTAAATAAGAAATATCTACGAAAAGAAAAATACAATTAAAAAAGAAATATAAAGGATCCTAACAAATTGAAAACCAAAAATCCATTGGAGCCCTCGAATGTAGGGCTAGTTTCAATGGGAAAGGATTCAACGAAGGAAGGGTTTCTCTGCTACGATGCCCCAAAAAGCTTTTAAAATTAGGACTTGATGTCGACAGCATATCTAATATGAATTGGGACACATAATTTCCTTGTTTGCTTCCGATGTTGGAGTGTTTTAATATTATAGAATTGTGTGCATGCCATAGCAATCATGTTTAGCTAATTCAATTGCTTGTATGATATATGTGAATTGTATAATGTGTTTAATTGCTATTGAACTATATATGGTTTTGGATTATGTGACGAGATCCGGTGTGGCCAAGGTGGTCCGGTACCGTGATTACCATGTGGATGATTACATCATATATTGGGTGTTATAGATACACAATGTGACCGGTGGTAATTCTGCTATCGTGTATGCCATGAGCATACTTGGAAATGGGTGTATGGTGTGGCCGATGGTAATTCTGATACTACATCTCTCATATTGAACTATATGTATGCTAGATAGGTTGGACATGGATGTGATGTGGCCAATGGTGATTTTGGTATCGTATTCCATAAAACCTGTAAGGTCACATTTCTTATGCTTCAATACCTTGCCAACAAGGGGAAAGATGTTAGATAATCCAACTGTGGTATGTTCAATCAACCCTTACAAAATTCCACTTTCCACGGTACGATGTGATTATTGTTGGAGGTGAAAACTAGTTTGGCATGGCAAAGGGTAATTCTGGTGTCGTGACTGCCAAGTGGGGGTTATCAGGGGTCTGCTGGGTGAACGATTGTCGCATTCTGGGACCGACAAGCTCCTAATCACGAGTAGGATTTGTATCGCTAGGTAACTGATTTGTGATTTCTAGGGCCAGGGATACCTAATGCATCGTAGTAGCATGAACCCAACTAGTTGTATGTTGGTTGTAACACCCTGGATTTAAAACCCCTCAGTTTTAGAGATGAAATTTAGTTGAGAAAGATAAATGGGTAAAAGTATAAGCAAAGAGTGTAGATGCAAAGCTAAACAGTTGTGCACAGGTGAGTACAACTGTGTGAATAGGGAGACAAACAAGAGAGATGAATGGGTAATAGATCTAGGTGGCTTACATGTGTGGGGAAGGTCCCACATAAGGTGGAATACTTTGGGCAGAAGAAAAGTTAGCAAGGAAGTCCATAGTAGACAACCAGTGGGATAGCCATTGGCTAAACTGCCAGCTACTTTCGGTGGCAGAATACCCAGAAATTTATATTTTCCTTTGTGGGCCCCACTACCTTGTAGGGTTATTTTTCCCATTCCTACCATGGATTAAGGCATGATTAAGGGTTTTAATACAGTTTGTTTCATATTAAACCCTAATTTCTATAATGAGTTATTTAGGTTTAAGTACTTTGCCAAACAGACCCTAAGGGAAGTTTAGTTGTTTCTCCCTTCCTTTTGTTAATGTAAATACAAAGAACCAGAGAAGAGAGAGAAGAAAGGAAGGAGAGAAGAAGGAAGGAGGGAAGGAGGGCAGTTGTTGTTGCTGCTGCTGTTGTTGCGACCGTTGTTGTGTGCTTGGAGGTGCAACTAGTGGTGTTGCGGTTGTTACTTTTGCATACACCCAGGTGCTGCTGCCATATTTGGGAGCTGGAACTCAGGTTGTACAACTGATGGTGGACCCTCCTGCACACTCAACACTTATTGGGAAGGTAAACCCTAACCCTAAATTGTGAATTTAATTATAGTAGGAATCGGTTAGGGGTAGGGGCAGTGCAAAAGTGAAATTGAAGGTTGGGAATTGCATATGCGGACCTAATAAAGTCTCCCACACTAAAAGCCCCAACTATAAAACCCAAATTGGAACCCGAATGGTTGTAGGACCGTCCCAGAAACCTTAAAATCATAGGTCTTCTAATTATTAAATGAAATTAGGTAAAATTGGTGATGGGAATCAACCACACATGGTTCCAATTTTGCCCAGGGACAGGCAATATAATCAGTAGTCATACCCAGGGAGTGAATTAGGTTAAATTGAGACCCAATTGATCCAGCATGGTACACAGAGACCCAACTAGGATTGGGAAATGGATTAGTAAGGTGTAGGAAATTAATTTGAACTGGGTAGAGTGCACTACAGTGGTTGGGAACTGTCCAGCACAATTCTGCTAGGAGAGGTAAAGCTTGTAGGCTGCAAATGGCCTATTCTGCCAGGGGAACCGGCCAGCTGGTTTGGCCCTGACATAGGGTTGTTAAAGAGATTATATTAATGGAAGTTTGTGGATTGTACAAGTATATCCCAACTTGCCCAGTAATGGTTAAGACATGTGAGGGCATACTCTATGATCTAAGAAGAGAAAGAAAATGCCATGGAACATAATGGGTTGTGAAATGTCAGTAATGCCCCCACCTATGCTGGGGAACCTTATCTAAGTACACAAATACATCAAGGGCAATACAGGCACGTCCAGTTAGGTTATGGGCCAAGTGCCTATGGATATATCCCAATAGACTAAAAATGAGCTCTATAACTATGTGGGTTAAATGAACAACCTATTCAGACCTGGGGAGTTGGACTGGAATATTAGTCTGGCTAGTAGGAAACGAAATACTAACCTGAGGTCAATGTGCTTCTTATCAACTAACTCTGGGTTCTAGTATTGGAATCCAACTGAGGTTTGGAAAACAAGATTTGTGAATGATTATTAAAAGTAAAATTTAACTTAATGCAAATTCATCAGCTAGGAACCTGAAATGTACTGGTGAAGATACACATGATCGTGAATTCTGTGAAAGAACACCATATTCGAGAAATCAGGTGAGTGGGTGCTTGACTTATTTTACGGAGTGTTTCGTATATGCATTTTGTGTTTGCATGCATATGTGGAATGTGGTGGTATCTGTGTTATGGATTCATTTTATACAAAATTATATAATTTCACATTATGCATATTTTACCAACTTGGATGTGATCGAGATTTTATGGATGAATAGTGTGGTAGTGTGTGGTGATTGGTGTAATATTTATGGTCCATGGCACAGTGTTGCCAAGGTTCTTTTCGGTACCGTGGGCTCAGACGTCAGTTTTACATCTATGGCCACTGATGATTGTGTGGATGCTATGGTTGTTATGGATGCATGTAATGCATATGGTTAGGCTCACATATCCCCAGTGCTATAATCCCTTGCCAATAGGGGATGAAGTATTGGTTAATCCCACTTAGTGGTAGGTCGTGGAGGACTACTACGCCCAGATATGACATATTGTATCTTCAGAGGGCACAACATGGTATGATATACTATATGCATGGATGTCGGATAGCATGGGAGACCGATGACAGTGTGGGATTTCGAGACTATGTCTGTCAGGGGTTACTATCTAGGGATTGGCTGGGGGACCGAGGTTACTTTTAGGACTAGCTGACTCCTGCTTGCAACTAGCTTGTATCTCTAAGGCCCAACGACCACGGAAGGAGATATCACCTACGTTGTTTATAGTACTTATATCCACAAATATTGAGACTTAGGAAATTAGGTGGAAATTATATTAATAAATAAATTCATGTGGATGATTACATTAGGTATATGTGGTTGACACTGAGGGCTTGCGATAGCATTCATGATCTGTGTATGTGCTTGCATGTTGACGCCTCACTGGGCTATATAGCTCACCCCACGTTGATACTTATTTTTAGATGTTGGAATCGAAGCTGAGATAGATTGGAGGTTAGTACGGTTGAGAAGCTGTGTCCATGAGACACATGTAGTGGGATGTTCATCTTACAATATTTTTGTATCATATTTCAATTGGATGTAAGATTTGTATTATTATCGTACCCTGTGGTTTTATTCATTATGGACCTGTAATTATAATAACATTCGATATCATTGTAATTGATCACTCCACATATTTATGCTTCCTATGGATTTTATATGCGTACTCTGATTTAGGTAGTGTTTTGAAAGATAAGTTCAATTACTATACTGCATCTGTGATCCTGTGTATTGGCTACAGACCGACTGGGTTAAGAATCCAGTGCCGCATATCTTAGCCATAATTGGGGCAAGGTGTAACAGAGTGGTATCAGAACGAGATGCTTTGCAGTAACCTAACCTAACTCGATATTTAGGTGTGTGGTGATTAATAGGTAATACAATAAAAGACAAAAGATAAAATATACAAGTATGTGACAAATGAAATAGAGAAAAACATAGAAAGCAAACAGAATCGAAAGAAATAAGTGATTTGGATTACAAAAAGAGGCTGAAACAAAAGAAATCTGATCAGCTAGTATAGAAGGAGCTGAACTCTACTGTTGGGACTGTCACTGATGACTAAATGAGGAAGAAGCCCACTGAGCTAAGGATCAGTAGCGGGGAAGCCTGAAGTTTGGGGGGATGTGTAAACACTCCGCCCATACGTCTAAAGCAGACTCCACAATCTCTACTCTCGAGCTCAGAGCCTCTAAGCTGATGTGGACTCGAGTGAAGCCTCTCTCCATGAAGTCCAGTACTGTCTGTAGAGTAGGGGCATTTGAGTCATTAAAGGAAACAAGGGTTAGGATAAGAAGTAAATCATGCATGAAAATTGTAACGTGAATTATTTAATCAAAAGATTTACCTCCACTATGAGTAGTGGGCTGGGTAGACCCTGGAGCAGCCATAAACTGAGTCTGAGAAGGTATGTGGGTGGAACGTGGAATCTCCTCAGTAGGGGCAGTACCATAAGTGCTCTCCTCTGGGACATGGGGAGACTATACCCCTAGACCCTCAATCTCCTCGATAGTGAATCCATTGAGACCCATATCCACATCACTGATATGGAAGTCTCTAAGGGGATCCTCCTGCTGCTCCTCATCTTTATGAGGTATCTCCCCCTCATGCTCCTCACGCACCTCATGCTTTATCTCCTCCTCCTCATGCTGCTCATCCTCACTCATGTGCAGCTCATCATCCTCCTGATTCTCTTGATCATCCTTGGCTGTAGGTACCTCCTCCTCATCACTGCCTGCATACTCGTGAAGTTGCCTCTTCTCCAAGATGGCTCTATCAAATGGTATGGTATGGGACTCCTCTTCTCCCTCTAAGCAGATTCTCATGTGCTTGAACACCTTGGTCAAAATTTCACTACAGAACAAATGACCATCACTAGGGTGATAGGCCTGATGCACCATGCATCTCAGCATCAGATAGGGCAGGCTAATCTGCTCTCCCAGATAGAGACATGAAGCAGTGTAAGCCTGCATTAAGGACACCTCACTGAACTGGCCACTAATAGGGAGAAGATTGTATTTCACAATCCTGCACAATACCCTAGGAGAAGGTCTCCAGGTAGCTATTAGGGCCAAGCTGGCCTCACCACCCTCAATTACTATAGCCTTAATCAAAATCTTTTTCGGTATTAGTGAAGAAGCCCCGAGAACTAGTCCTAGGAGGGCAATAGGTCTTGTTCCCCTCACTCGACACCCCAATGAAAGCTCCAAATTCGGCTATGGTAAGGGATATGTCTTTGCCACCTACTCGGCTAACAATATTATAATCCCTGCTGCTAAGATGTTTCCCGGTCAAATTACAATAAAAAGCTCGGACTAGCCTAGGGTACACCTCTTCCTCTACTTTTAGCATGGCTTCCCAACCCAAGGCCTCAAAACTCTTTTACCTTGAAGGCTTGAAGGTCGTGTGTGATAATGGGTCGCTCAACTATCATAGCTCGGGACACGAAGTGGGACCAATTGTCTTGATCCGTAGGGGTTCAGAACCAAATATTATTGAAACCTTCCTCCCTAGCCATGTGCCTTAACGGAATGGTAGCAAATTTGCTTTAGGTATACCTTCCCGAAGCCATAAGTCCTACATGAATAATGTATAGAAATGCATAAGAATAGCATGTAACGGGACAAAAGATATCACAAATAAAAGAAGAATGGAAAGAACATAACCTAGTTTAGAATAATCTTTAGAGAATGGAAAAAAGTAAACCTAAAGCTGGTAAATACCAGATAATAAACATACCTGGGATGATGCATTGTATGGAATTTGGCAGAAAATAGATTGGAGAGCCTTAGATCTGAATTTGGCGGTAGACCGGCACCTCTGGAGGGAGAAATGAAACTTTAGGAATGAGTTAAAATGCTCTCAGGTACTATTAAGTAACTGTAAATTTAGGCGAACTGGCCGGCCGGTCGTGGACCTTACCCGCCAGTTGTATCCCGCCGGTCTAGCCAGAATTGCCTGCTGAGTTTGAGATTTTCATTATACATTAAGTATGGCCTAAATGGGGTATTGGCATCTTAATATAGACTATTGTAGGTATGTGCAGTTAATGAAATGAGGGACTAAAGAGAACCATAGGAGAGGAACAGAATGCTGATGTACACTATTCTAAATAAAAGAAATTGAAAATTTGCATTGTGGAATGATAATATGATAGAAACGCAAGAATTGATCTAAAGAAATGGAATGAATGGTAAACCTAGAGGTAAATGTGAGGAAAGGTGACAAAATACTAATTGTTGGTTAGTATTGGATATGTGCAATCGGATAGAAACTTATTAAATGGATATCGAGTGGAACTAGGAGGACGATTAAATCCTAACATAACATATGGAGATGTGATTCCAACAATGTAAATTTTAATATTGTGGTATACATGGAATCATGCATTTATCAATTGATAGGTGAGGAAGTAGATTCTGTAATTGAATGTAAATTAGGAACCAAAGCTCAGGAAGAAAATCAGAGACAAAGGGAAGCAGTATACACATACATCAAGAACCCTAAAAAGATGGACTTTATGAACTCTTTATAAAATATAACTGGATGGAGTAACACTTACAATTTGGTGATAATGGATTTAGTATATAGTGGTTTACTGAAGTACTGAATTGGACTGGTATAGTACTATTGAAACCTGAAAGATCTTTGTGGAAATTTGAATTCCATATTATTTGAGGTATATATGATAGTAGGATAATGTACGATAAATGATTGTGTGAAGTGCAACTGGATTGAAGAAAATAAGGCACAAACTACATTGATAGATTTCATAAAACCAAAAGTAAATGTTGAGGATTCATATAGCTATTGAGTATAACAAGGTGTAATTGTAGGGACCATTGTGGATAGAGAGTATGCTAGAAAAAAAAATTATATGATGAGAATAGACGAATCATAAGACTAAAGAGGTTTTGATTTCTGAGATATAAATAAATAACTATTGATGAATTCAATGATGATAAGTATTGTACATAATGCAATCTATATGATCTGACTTGTAGAAAGAGTTATGGTATAGGAATTAAAGAAGGTTTTGGGAGTTAACATCCTCACAAATTTTGAGGACGAAATTTTTTGATGGAGAGGAGAAATTGTAACACCATGGATTTAAAACCCCTCAGTTTTAGAGGTGGAATTTAGTTGAGCAAGATAAAGGGGTAAAAGTAGAAGCAGAGAGTGTAGATGCATAGCTGAACAGCTATGCACAGGTGGATACAGTTGTGTGAATATGGAGACAGGCAAGAGAGATGAATGTATAATAGATCTAGGGTGGCTTACATGTGTGGGAAAGGTCCCACATAAGGTGGAATACTCTAGGTAGAAGGTAAGTTAGTAGGGAAGTCCACAACAGACAATCGGTGGGATAGCCCCTGGCTAACCGGCCAACAGGTTTCAGTGGCAGAATGCCCAGAAATTTGTATTTTCCTTTGTGGGCCCCACTACCTTGCAGGGTTATTTTCCCTATCCCTACCATGGATTAGGGCATGATTAAGGATTCTAATGCAGTCGGTTTCATATTAAACCCTAATTTCTAGTTATGTGTATTGTAATAGATATGTAGATTTGATTTCCTTTGGGGGCAAGGGTTCCAAATCGTCAGATATGTGAGAAGATAGTACTCTTCTGTACTCATTTCTTATTTTCTTACGGGTTTCTTCTGTTTTTGTTTGGATTATTTGCGGAGACAAAGTGAGAGAACATGAAGTATTTTAGGTTATGTTCATAATCATATTGCTCTCTCTCTCTCTCTCTCTATATATATATATATACACTAGTAAAACTGACACATGCAAATGCACGTCTGAGTATTTATCAGGTCGCAGAGCAATTAAATGTCAATCAACCATTTGTATGCAGGATTCCTCCAATAGTCCTTTTATTTGCATTGTATCTTTGATGTTGAGTGTCAGTTGCTATATATTTTGGTGGCATAGTGATCTAGTAAATGATGCTGCTTGTGGTTTGGGTCTCTGTGAAGGAAAGTCCTACCGATAAGGAGTAAGAAATTTTCTGATCTCAATGAATATTTTTCTGTGAGAGTGAAAGAGAAATAAATAGAGAAGGAGGAGAGCCGATATATAGAGAAAGAGTGTGTGTGTGTGTGTGTGTGATTATAGAAAGGATATCACATATCTTAAATTTGGAAAATAAATAAAAGATTCATTATTGATAAAGAAGAGAAGAAAAAGGAGTGTTACATCATAAATTCGGAAAGAAACAAAAGACTTACTGTTGATAAAGAAATCAAACGAAATTAGTTTCATTAAGGGGAAAAAAACGCTAAACGAAATTAGAAAAGCAGCTGAAGAGAGAATATAGAAAATGTAGATTTTCTTCTTTTTGGTATAAACATATAGATGATATAAAGTGTGAGGAGGACAATGAGAGTGGAGGATGTGAGACAAATAAAGGAAATATTTGTTTAAAAAAATTAAACCAAATTAGGAAAGTGAGGAGAGAGAATTTAGAAAATATGTTCTAATTAAAAAAAAAAAAAAAACTAAGTGTACCCAAAAATGACAAAATAAAAAATATGAAATTTAAGAAACTTAAATAAACAAGAAGAACGAGAAGGATTAAGTAGTTCAACAAAAGATTAGCCATGAAGCATAAGTACGTGAACTTAGATATTAGTATGATATATATATATATATATTATGTATATGCGTGATGTTTTTTTTATTATTTCAGTTGTCCCTTTTTGTATAAATAAGTGTTAAACTAAAGCGTGTTCCTTAGAAGAAATAATTGAGGTATAAAATAAAATGGATGGGATAGAATATATTCTATGAATATTATATATATATATACTAATAAACTCGCATGTGCAAATGCACGTGTGAGCATTAAGTGGCAAAGATTGCCAAAGTAAATGTCTATAACAATCCAAATGTATGAAAGAATTATCCTTAGATGTAAAATACTAAAATTTACTATTCCAAAATTTTTATAATACTCAATCTGTTTCAAAGAATAACCTCCTCATCCACTATATGATTATGCCTTATTTAAATTCCAACTAATGACAAAAGCCTAAATTTTAGAATTAAGTTTTACTTTCAAATGATATCATAGAAGTATTTGAAGGTGCTACATATATATAAAAGATGGTGGAGCAAACATACACGCATAATCCTACAGGCCCATCAAGTTTTCATCAACATATTTTTCATAACCCAAGATTTTTTTTAATAGGTTAACCCAAGATTTGTTCTACAGAATTGCACCCAACTTTAGAAGAGGCAACTATTGATTGGATGCCAATGAACTTGGGACAATGCTGAATCACATTTTTATGCTCTGTAAATCCTTGAATTAGCCTTAGAATCTCCTAGGAGGGGGGAGAGAGAGAGAGAAAAATAGAGTAATCCGAATGACGCGAGACTTTGACTCACACTTGGCACTTGAAGAGATGAATATTTAGAAGACTCCAACGAATATGCACATACCTAGAAATACGCAGACATCCATCCAAAAGGAAAGGACAACAACCATTTCCAAAAATCATTTCGACTCATCCAGGTATGCAACATCATCCAATCTAACTTCAAGCCTTATCTTAGACATATCCCTTTCGTGCATTGCCAACAATACCGTTCAGGTCTGTCATATCGTCCCTTTTTTCATTTTCCATCTTCTAAGTTTTCATTCTAACAATTACACATGCAAATCATTATCCAGAAAGCATATGTTTCAATGTAGGATTAAAAGAATGATACCAAGAAGAGACTATGATGTCACAGGCATGTGAAACATGTTACCTTTCAGAATAGAAATTGTATGTATATAGTACCAGCAAAGCTTTGTGAATTTCTTCTTTAAACACTCTTTGATATGGATTCTCAAAGACCATTATTGCGTTTTCACATTAAGGAATCCTAAATTAGTTTTTGGGTTAGAAAGAGAAATGGTTTTGTCACAAAATATGAAAATTTGTTGTGTCAGAAAATCAAAGAGAAAGCAATGGAGTCGAGGTGGTGGTGATAGGTTTCTACAGGGAATGTCACTGGAGATGTTTGCAATCGAGGTCATCAAGTGCCCCATTTTCCTTCTCAACATTTTTGAAAAATTAATGTATTCTAATATACGTTTGTTCTCATACTTTTGAAAACCAGATCAGCCATTCAATGATTGAGTAAACTTGCTAATTTTTTCCAGGTCAAAATAGTGCTTATAAATGAAACCATGCCCGACAAAAATAAATACAAATGAGAAAAGAAGGGGGGGATAAGGCAAGGAGTAAATCCATCAAATAAATAACAAACTAATCAATGACATAAAGCAAAATTATAAAAAGAATTAGGTGGCTTCCAGATACATTTCCAGTTGTTCGACTTCAAAGTAGTAAAACTGTTTTGGACTTTTTTACGCTATTTTCTCACTTACATGTAGAGCAAGAAAAATGTTTGAAAACCAAAGAATCTTTTGCATTTTTCGTGGTCATATAAATGAACATTCAATATCCACCCACTAAATGTTTAGAAATCATATAAGATGAAACAAGTTAGCTGAACAGAAATAGAGATATTCCACATGTTCATCGAAAAATGGATATTAAAATAAGAATACTCATCAATAAATCAAAAAATAGATATAAAAGTATATATATACCTATTAACAAAGCACCAAATTGAAATTATCATGCATTGCAATGAAGTTTAAGAGAAACAACAAGGTTAAAAGCAAAAACATTAACTGAGTGTGTGTGTGTGTGTGTGTGTGTGTGTGAGAGAGAGAGAGAAGATGAAGGTCTTGGGTTATCTTTGGTAGGATATTTGAGGTGATGTCCATAAAAAACAGAAATTAAGATTTAGTCATGGTACAAAGAGTTTGATTAGTCAACGTGCATCTGACAGAGAGAAAAAAAATTGCACAAGCGTATTATCAATCAATCACAACAATTCTTCTTCAACTCATCCTTACTCTGAGGCATACTTGCTTAGAAAATGGGATAGCAGTAAAGCCATGTTAAATCCATCAAAAACTTTTCTCAGTGCTTATTACCAAGTCATTTTCAACCTACCCCTTGGTCTTTTGACTCCTTCAAAAGAAAGGTGAAAACTGAAAGGGTTAGCTGAAAGCTGGAGTCCATTTACTCTGTAACCAGGCTTTGAGAATCCTATACTGTACTACTGTCGCACCACCAATACTCATCTGTCTTTCAAAAGACGTACTAATATTCCTTTACAAGTTAGAAGGAAAAATAACAAAGACAAACATATTATTTTAGAAACATAAAGAAAGCAAACAAGATTAGATTAAATCTAAGAGGAAACTACTTTGCAATTAGATTGAGTACACACGGAAAAAATTGTTTCTTGCAAAAGTCAAGAGTGCCTTGACAAATTGAAAGCAATTTTTCTGCTCTACTTTTGGGATTAAATTGGGGCTTCATGCGACCCTTAATGTGTCCTGCGAGATGTTTTCGCTAACTTCGGTTACCATCATAAAACTCAGTTAGTATGTGAAACTTGGAAAAAAAAATTTAATCTACGTTGTACCAGTGATAAGAATGAATCAAATTCAAAAGGTTAAAGGTAGTTTAACAATCATATAAATCACGTTTAGATCTAAGAAATATTCTTGCACATGATCTAAAACATAACCCATTGTGCACTCGCACATCAATCTGAACAAATACAAACCAAGAGAGGAAACATGCTCGTGGGCCATTATCAAGAACAAAGAGAGAGATCGTCATTACCTGTATTCATTGTTGGAGTACACATATACAATTTCTAAATCTGATGTGATGTATTATGCTTGGCCAGAGGAACAGGTAAAAAGAGAGATGAGTAAAGATCTGTAGTAGAGGCGTCTTTTGTGAACATCATCGCAGCCACTCGAACTGGTCTGCCGGAAAGTGGGGAGGAGATGAAACAGTGAAGCATAAGTGTCTAGCATCTGATATCTCGCCTAATTCTCTATCAACCTATTCAGATCTGAAGAAGTATTTATTCCCCGTCCGATCCTGCTGGATATTGAACCGAGGGGCTTTATTAGAGAATTTAGGGTTCCAATTGTGGTAAACGTTAATGGAATCTCCATTGGCTTCAAAGATGAGGTTTCTTCCACCAACAAGCATCTCTCTAATGAACCTGCACATCTACCGGATCGCTATGAAGTTCTTGCTTGGATGAGGTTATGGGATTTGGTGGAGGCAGCAGAGGTAGGGGTGGTGGCGGTAGGGAAGAGGGACGGGGAAGTAAGGATCGCGGTTCAGAGATAGTCTCCTGGAGGGGTGGGGGTCCTATATTCCTGTCTCTCAAACTTGCCGAGTAAAGAGAACACGGGGAAATCAATGGGTGTTTCTTTTGACTTTGGAAGAGAGAGGGAGAGAGGGAGAGAGGGAGAGAGAGAGAGGTGTCTTTTGATCCCCATGCGTTTATTTCCCTTAAAACCTCCCTATCCCCAAACAATGCTCCCACGAATTGATTCCGAATTATTATTATTGTTTTTTTTTTAACCTCCCCTGTCGTGCGTACTGTCCATGATTTGATTCCTAGTTATTAGCATTTATTTCTTTTAAAACCTCCTTATTTTTAAACGAAATTTTTTCTCCAACGTATGGGGGTTTCTACAAATGTTAACATTGAATTTAAATATTTAGTTATTAGGGGTAACCATGCGGTGAGGTGCGTTATTATGTGCCCATGATTTGATTCTTAGTTATTAGCGTTTATTTCCTTTAAAACCTCTCTATCCCCAAATAAAAAAATTTCTCCAACAATTGAGAGGTTTCTACGAATGTTAATATTGAATTTAAATATTTAGTTACGAGGGGTAACCATAAGGTGAGGTGCAAGCTGAATCAAGGCTTTCATAACGGTCCCTATTGTTTTCCAATCCCAAATAATGGTCCCATTTTTTTTTTCCTCTTTCTTCTCCACATTTTTTTTTAATTATATTTTTTCTCTTCCATTTGGAGGGGTTTTTTGGTCATTTAGAAAGTTTTTTTTTGTAGATGTCAATGGGCTTTTTTATCTTTTTAGAAAAGTATACCAAAGAAGGGGAGTACGTACTTTTAAATAGTAGTATGATATATATATATATATATATATAATGGTAATGAAGATTCAATAAATATTGTCTCAGTCTCTATTAAATTTTCTTCACTATCTATTCAGGGCAAGAGTTTGCCTGTTTCCCCAGTTTGGTGGTTTGAAAAAAATCGGTAATCAAGGATCAATAGAGATACAGAGGAGTAAGAGAGAGGGAAACAGAGGAAAACACTTGGGTGGGTTTCGGCCTCCCTCCAGCTGAAATGGGTCGAGTGTAGATTGGTGTTCGGGAGAAAATCCTCATCATCAAGCTCTAAAATCTGATCAGCCATCCATGCACCCAAAACCCTCCCATCACCAACCCTAGAATCTGATCAACCGTCCATACACATGAAACCCTCCCTCACCCCCTTGGAAAAATCATCCAGACATACCATACCTTCGACCCAACAACAACCTAGAACCTTACCTAAAACCATGCCTCAACCTTCTTTTGAAACCCTACCAAACTCTTCTCTTGCCTTGTTTAAGGTATATTTTTTTGTGGTTGGAGTTTAATGTGAAGATTAGGGATTAGGTTTTCAGGCTCAGGGTTTAGAAGTTAGGTTGGGCTTGGGCTTTAGGCTTTAGAGTTTTGATAGGATTTAGGGTTTAAAATATATTTTTCGGATGTTGGATTTTACTATGTAGGGTTAAGGGATTAAGTTTAGGGTTTAGAAGTTGGGTTGGGCTCGAGTTATAGAGTTTTAGTTGCCGTCAGAGTTTCGGGGTTGAGGGTTCACAATTTAAGGTTTAACGTATAGGGTATAAGGTTTAGGGTCTAGTATTCAAGGTTTAGTGTTTTTGTATTTATTGACATAAAAATCCGGGAAGAGAAAACAAGTTCTGTAAATCTAGTTTGGTATGCAAAAAATTTGAGGGTAAGGACCATTCAATGATAGGCCTCAACCCAAAAATAGGGTGGGGGATGATGTCATAGACATCCATAAAAGATGGGATGATGCTCCAAGGCCACGATTTGGTACTTTTCTCCAAAACGAGTCGTTCCAACCCCTTCAAATCACACAAAACTTCCATTTCCTGCCATCCTAAGTCTCGAGCTTACTTTAATCCATAAACAAAACTCTTGTTGCTTCAATAATTTTTCCCAGCATAAGATAGTGGTTAATGATACACATTTTCCATGAATAAAAATTCAATAAACCCCAGGCTTATGGTACTTTTCTCCAAAACAAATACTTTATGTTAGGGTTTATGATGTAGGGTTTTACATTTTAGGATTTAAGATAAAGTACCTGTTTTGGAGAAAAGTGTGGCAAACTTTAAATTTTCTTAATAACTTTTCCTAAATATAAATTATTTGACAAGTCATTGGATTGTCGATTCATTTCCTTACCAATGACCATACTGAGTTTAACTACAACAACTTAACCTTATCCCAAAAAAATGAGACCCATGGAACTTTGCTCCAATCAACTCTATTTGATGTCATACTTGATACCAAACTAGTCTAACTGTTGAACAAAAATATCTCACGCATCTAAACCATTTAAATCAAAGACTAGATTATATATTTTGGGTTCTTTTATAAGGCTGAAGGTATCTAAAAAAAGAAATGATTATAGAATTTCTTGTCTTAGGCAAGTCATTGAACTCGAGTTGAATGGAGGTAATTAAAGACTCGAGGGTTTTGATGGGTTTGCTTTATTAAGAATGCCAACCTTCAAAGAAAAGAAGAAAGAAATAGGAGCAATACACACCTAATATAAAGTATGGCTTGAATGGGACAATCAATCTAAAGCAAAACAAGGCGGACCTTGGTGCAACAATGTGGTCGCTCCATTGTGACCACATGGTCATGGGTTCGAGTGAAGAAACAGTCTCTTTGCAAAGTAGGGGTAAGGCTGCATACTTTATGATCCTTGCCTAGACCTCGCACTTTCTCAGCGTGAGGGAAAGAACGCAAGAATCCTCTTTTTGTTTTATGCCATAATTGAAGTTTCTCCACTATGCCTTAATTGAAGTTTCTTCAGAATGTTCATTTCAACGCAAAGGCAAACGTATATGGAACACCCACGAAACGAAGCAGTTTTATTCCACCAAAAATATTTTTTATGCGTATGGAAAATCACTTCAATTCCTTCATACTAGTAATAAGTATAATCTAATAAAAAAGGATTCATCAACATATATCAGAATATTTTAAAATATAGAATTCATCTTTTCTTTTTAGGTTCAACGTTTTGAATAGATATGTTAAATACAGATGGATCATATCTTGTAAATTATCTCTTTTGTCAATCGCTCTTTATTTTTATCCTTTTTTTTGCTTTGATCCTTCGGACGATGACCAAACGATTGGATCTCTTACAACTATAAGCGTCCAATTTCTCTTTTGCTTTCCCTTGCCACCCATGTGTGATTTCATCATCACATCAATATTTTTCAGAAATTATCTTACTTATTTCTGTGCTATGGGTAGCCAGTGAAACTTTTCGAAAGGGAGCCTTGTGCACTGGGTATTGCCCTTTTATAATCAATCTAAAGCAGACAATCCACATTGAATAAGTAACTCCTTCCATCAATCATACCAAACCAGCATTGAATCAGTTACTCCTTTTCACAAATCATAACAAGCCAACATCATTGTAACTGACAAACAAGACAGTGGCCATGATTGGCGACCAAACATTTGAGAGGGAAAAAAAAAATCAGAAAACAGTAAAAAGAGAAACAATGTCAGTTAATTTTATTTCTACAACATTATAAAAGGATTTGAAAGTCACCAAGTTTGACCATCAATACACTTGAAACCATGGCGAATATTCAAAACCATCTACCAAGAATGTTCTGATATTATCTACTATTCAAATAGCTTGGACAGACCAAATAGTGCAACTTCGGCCAAATAATTCCAGATGGTAGATATCTGATTCCCCACAATGGGACCAGACTAAGTGAGTGAAGAAGGAAAATTAAGCTCCTTTCAAATCTGGCAAAAATGGCGAACCAAGAAGATTAGTTGGAAAATTGGTGGCAGTGTAGCACAAACAGCGGAGGCATGATCACACCCAGAATGTGGATAAACTTCCAAGATTTCAAATAAGCTTGACACCAGCCTCCCTAACAGAATCAATCACAGCCTTCACCTTACCATGATATTTCTGTTCTCTCTTCAAGAAAACAGAAACTGCAGGTATTCCCTTGAGCAGCATGCGCTCCCCCAAGATCTTCCCAATCTTTGCAGCAGCTGCAACATCACGAGTATTTTCCATGCTTGGCCTCAAACCCTTTTCCTGTGAGCTTGCAGAGGAAGCCACTGTAGCTGTAGGGGAGTGTATTACTTGGGCACTCACATACTTGTTTGTGAAATGCATCTTCAAGACATATGGTTTGAGAAACTTGGTAATCTGAGGAGGCCTGACAGGAGGAAGGATAACCATTTTTGCTTCCCTAAGGATAAAATGGGAAAGATAGTATAAAACACCTGAACAGACCAATTGAAAAATACAAAGGACATACAGAGTCCAAGTGATGATCCTCCCCTTTTGAACAAGGGGCCCAGCCGGTCAAATCTGGACAGAGACTGATCCAATCAAGGAACATCACATGTATAGGACTCTTCCTCCTCCCCCCTTCCCCCTTCCCCCTTTTTCTTTTTCCTCCCCCCTTAGGACTGGGTGAAAGAAATGGTAACAAGTCCTTTAGGAGTTCTCCATGGCCGAATAGAAACGTTAGGGGATCATCGTGACTTAATTCATTATAATTTCTAAAGAATTAAAATAATAGATCAGTTTTAGATGATTAGGAACATCCTTCAAATGAAATTATGGTCTAAGAGATCTCATTATAGGACACTGATTGATCGTGACTTAATTCATTATAATTTCCTAAAGAATTCAAATTAACAGATCGGTTTTAGATGATTAGGAGCATCTTTTGAATGAAATTATGGTCTAAGAGATCTCATTATAGGACACTGATGGATAGTAGGTCTCAACCTGGGTATACAATAAAAGCAGGGAGGACATCTTCATACATGTCCATATTGCGAGAAAAAAAAAAAGGTTCTCAAAAAGTTATTTCACTTCGGCTCCATTAGTTTCAGAGCAAAAATTTCTAATTTTACATGTAAAAGTTTACATTCACAAAATTACATGTAAAATTTTACATATTGAGAATATTTTTCCAATTATTGTTTTCAGGGTGTAAATTATGATGCATTTCAGAATTCGAATTGGTTTATTTTCATTCAAGTATGTAATCATGTATTGTCATCATCTTTTTAGATTGCTGACCAACTGTTTAGGTCCAAACAACTATCATTAACAAAACAGAGCACGAAAACCTGCAACAGTCAGCCCAAAATACTGACAGATATTGAAAACAAATGAATCATTACCCCCTGCCTTCAACATCTTTAGACCCATGGAGACAACAAAACAAATAGGACAGAATATTAACTATCTATAATTGAGATAATGTTCATAATAAGATAACTAATATGCCATTCAAAAAGATTCACAGATCAAGAAGAAATCTCCTTCACCAGTCCTTTGGCATCTTAATCACTTCCACCCTCAAAATACTTTCATCACCAAGCCAGTCCTTCAGCTTGATGATGCTAATTGCTTTAGCTTATTTGTCTCTTCTAATGTATCCACCTCCTGAACTACATTGTCTCAACCTTCTTCTTTTTTTTTTCTTTTTTTTTTTTTTTCTTTTCTTTTCTAATAAGACTTCAAAACCCTTTTGCACATATCCTGAGATCATGGCATTCCATGAAACTAAACTTGGATCAGGAATTATACCGAACAACATATGGGTAGTTTCCAGATCTCCATTTTTTGGCATTTAAAATTAGTAACTTTGTCTGCAAAAACTGATCAAGGGCAACTCCAGCTTTGATCTTTTTGAGCATGGATACTTCTCCTTTTATTGAATAGTTTCCTAAGAATGCATTCTTGCAATAGAAGAGCGTAAGTTTGAGAATCCAGCAGTTATCCAGTATGATACAAGATGCCAACTGCTTCTGTCAATCACCCTGAATAACACAGGCCCTTCAATCTCGCTTCTAATTTGGTGAAGCTCTAGTAAGTTGGTAGGATTTGAATCAAAGAAGGAATTTCAAAATTGAGCATCAGAATCCGAGAAAGAATGGGAGATAACGAAGGAAGAGAACTCTGGAGCAATGGAATCGATTGGACGGGAGGGTAGTGACGGTGACAGAGCTTCTTCAGGTCTGGGGCAAGAGTTCCACACGAATCTCTCCACAACAGGCTGCAACATTATAGTTGCTTCTTGCAAAAAGAACCGAGTGAAGTCTTTCTGCGATGAAATCAATCAAATGAAGAAACTACAAAAAATTCTTTGAACACTACAGTTTCAGCTTCAGCTTCATCTTCATCTACAGAATGATAGAGTTGTTGGGGTAGGACTCTCTGTGACCACTGTGGGGGCCTGTGATTGTCGCCATTGACCTAAAGCATTAAGATTTTACCAGGCTATTTTACAGCCATTTATTGTGTAAAATTTGTTAAGGTGTTTTCTGGTAAATGCACAACTCTTGGTAAAAATTTCCAAATCACAGAACAAATGATAGAATATCTATTTTACGGCCATTTATTGTGTAAAATTTACTAACGAGTATTCTGGTAAATGCACAAGTCTTGGTAAAATTTTCCAAACTACAGAACAAACGATAGAATATCTATTTTACGTTAAGATTTGTTTTACTGACTATTTTACGCCGAATCAAATGGAGCCTTCACGTAAATGGCAGCACATCTGAAATGGTAAGACATTTTGCTCAGGGAGAAACCTAGAGATAAATTCTATAGTCAGTACAATTACTAGAATACATGTCTGAAAATTTGGTTGCGCTTGTTTTTGTGTTTTGATATTTGTTTCTCGATGATCAAGATTAACGTCTCTTTTATTTGCAGATTATACTCGCCTGTACTTTTTGTGTATTATTGGGACTTTGTCCCTCTTCTTCTTTTTTCCGTCATCAAAAAATTCATTTAAAAAATAATAATTTAATTTGTTTGCAACTGTAAACTCAGACACATGAATGAAATTTAAAACCAACAGCTAAATAGCCAAATAAATCCCAAAGGATTTTTTTTTTGTGGTGAATTAATAAATCCATTAAAAGATGGGGGATGGAGAATATATCCCCAAAGGGAGATTACAAACCCAACAAAGGTAACCAAAGTCCAAAAAAGACAACAACCAACACCTAAGGGGCATCAGAACTAGTAGACATTTCATTTGGGATACTGACATGTCCAAAACAACAGAAAGCCCACATAGGCCTAAAAAAAAAAGAGCCACGAAGCTGAAACAACTTAAAATTCTAAATCCCACATGAGCTAAACAAGAACCAAGAAGCCCATAGTAAGGAGTGTTGGGTACCTCCTCACATGTTCATGATTCAGTTGGATTAAGCCTAAGGCTCTATACTGTAACGATTCTGTTTATTAAACATGATTCTGGGTCTGGCACACTTTTTTGTATTTCTGTTTTTTTGGAATGATTCTGCATCTTAAATGTTGTGTGGTAACCCAAAAAAAAAAACATGACTTTGTAACTTGAAAGAAACAGAAATCTATATCGTTCGCACTTAACAGGACCGTTTCTGTTAGAAGCCATTATTTGCATAAATGTCGTCTTCACCATGGGTGTCAAAATTGTGATTTTTAAATAAAATCTAAGAATAGTCCATGGTTTTTTAATAAATTCTAAGTTATGGTAACCATTATTAGACAAATAGCTAAAGTCGAAATAAGACATAAATTCTAAGTTAAATAGGTGTATACAAAGCAATCTTGTTAAAGATAGTAGTCATTTGGCCAACTCATTCCCACTTATGCAACCAGTCATATTACAATGAGTGTGTTGTGGTCTAGAAGACCACCAGCCTAAATAAGAGCAAAATGGAAGAACAGAATTCCTACAGCATACCCCAAGGGGCTGAGATAGGTTTAGTTGCATTGGGTATGTACTAACCATGTCCCTGGTTCCACAGAGACAGCAAGCAAATACAAATTGAGGGTTTCTTTCCCAAAAATAAAAAAAAATTCAAGGCTCCACAGGAGACATTGAAATTTTATTGAAAAGAAATTCAAATCAACCAAGGAAAGTAACCCTAAATCTGCATTCCATACTTCACACATTCAAATCACAGATCTAGACATATCGATGCCTTTTCAGAGAGAGATAGAGAGAGAGAGAGAGGCGAGTTTTACCTTCGTGCACAGATGACTGAAAAAAATATTCTCCCTGGGAAAATCGAACTTCGATCAGGCTGGATCAATGAGGTAAGCTGCAAAATAAAAATAAAATAAAAAACGGTTAAGAGAGGGAGAGAGAGTGAAAGAGAGACAGGGAAAGTGATCGGCCTACCTCTCCGGCGGCAGATCTGCGTCATCTTCGTAGACGGGGGCTGCAACGTCCTTCTACCTATTGGAACAACGAACTAGAAACGAAGAAGAAAATCAGTAGAGAGAAAGAGAGAGAGAGAGAGGGAGAGAGCGTGCGAGAGAGAAACCTTCACCTCTGATCACCGACAGCAGATCGACAATCGCTGTAGGCTCTGGCGTTCTTGCTTCAGTTTCCTTCGTATCTCTGGCCGTTGCAACATTCGCTATGTTCCTTTCGTATGAAAGAGGCTAAATAGGGTTTGCTTCATTTGTGATATGTTTTGATGATAAAGTACGTATTTGCCCCTCTTAACTTTAAGTTACAAAGTTGATTCAGCGCCTTTTGCTCAGAATCGATTCTGAAAATGAAAACACCACTTTCATGTTCCAAAAAAACAGGGATTCCAAAACCTGAAGGGCCATGTGTTCAGAGGGATTTTGTTAGCGTGGGATAGATGTACGAATTATTTCATCCGACAAAATTTGAATTGTTTGTTTACTAGGCGTGGGATTTTGGGGGAACATCTTAGGGGGCGTTTGGTTCGAATTATCCGTTGGATCAGATTCTAAGGATTCAGGATTCTGGATCTAACTCATATGAATGAGTTTCTTTGGAATAATTTTCTTTTGGTAAAAAAACTGTTTGGTTCCCTTGATTCTGTCATTTGAGTCTGAGTGAAAAACTGTTTGGTTACCCTGATTCTGTCACTTGATTCTGAGTGAAAAACTGTTTAGTTACCTTGATTCTAGTCATTTATTCTGAGTGTAAACTGTTCAGTTACCTTTGAGTCTTTGAACCCATGTTCTGTTGGCAAAAAAAAAAAAAAAACCAAAAAACAAAACCAAAAACTAAAATTTGTTCCACACATGTACTTTATTTTTTCTTTTTTTATTTTTTCTTTTTTATGGTAATATGTGAAAATTTTAACTGATGGACATCTCTATTATTGATGGCCTTCAAACCTCGGTAGAGCGGCCCTCTATATATGAGAAATTAAGTCATAACTAAACAGAATCATGATCTGTTGGTCAGATCAGCAGTAATTTCATATGCTTCAAACAATCTTCAACTTCACAATTTCCAAGCAAATATGCATAGAAAATAATCATATGAAAACATAAACAGGGCTCTCACCAACATACTCCTATCATTGCAAGATCCATCAAGAAATGAGACATACATATCAAATTGTAAGATGTAAAGGACACACAAAAACACATTACTAATGAACACCACAACAAATCAGTTGAAATAACCACATATCTTCCCTACATAATTACAGAAATTTATAACAGCGCATTTAATAATGAGATTGTCCATATTAAAACATTCAAATCACATAGAGGAACATACAAAAAACCATTGTCAGAGACTTAACATAGTATCAAATTACATCAACCAACACATCAAATTTCTAATAAAAAAACCATTGTCTTAAGATTTCTTCTCACTTCCTACTGTCACCTCAATTCTTCTCAATTTCTGGCAAATACATCTCAAGCAGATTTCTCCTATCTTCTTTTTTTGTTTCCATGACGATAATGGCAGAATTCTTTTTTGCCATGAAATATTCCTTTGCCTTGAACTTTTGTTGAAAATTGAGGTCTGAAATGGCATTAACAACATCTATAATTGCTCTCCCAAATTCAGACTGAGATTCACTCATTACCATCTTTTCGATTGAATTTGCAACTGATTTCAATGGACTTACAACCTTTTCAGCTGCACCATTCTTCCTATTTTCTCTACCACTGTTCACAAACCCACGAGGTCTTCCTCGAGAACGACTGGTACTACCAATGGGAGTGAAAATAACACTTTCTTCAAGTTCAACATTTGAATAGTCAAGTCCATCATTGTTCCCTATCCCCTCAACCTGAGTACCAGTCACGTCCATCATAAATTCAGTTGGCTCTTTGTTCAGATATTTTTTTATATACTGGTCTACTGCTATAACAACAACAGTCGCCGCAAAGATTATGATTTTCCTTCACCTCTTGTAGCCATCATCAAACTCCATTGTAAAAGTAAATCTACATTCAAATTAAACAAATAATAAATTGTTGCTCTACAGAAGGATCAGTTATAAGTCAGTGCTTTACAAGACTTAATTTATAAGCACCAATTCTACATAGTGTAATACATGGTATTATTGGCACAGTAAATTCTTTAACTAATATAGACTCAATCAAAATATCAACAGAGAACAAATAAACAAAACCATTTCAAGAAAAACATAATAGTCAAAATTGACCACTGCTCTTCATTAACAATAAACATTAATTTAAGTCAGGCAGAAATTAGTCCACAACAAAACAACTTTCTGAACTGATGGGGTTAAAGAGGAGTGATCTAATATGGTTGGTCAACCCCTTGGGGATAAGTAAAAAAAAACACAACTTTCACAACCTCTTTTTTCTTACTGAATAGAAATAGTGCAAAAAAAAAAAAAAGAGCTTAAGTTTGGACTACCTACTTTTAATCAAAGCATTCGATCCTTGGTCCTAAGGCAATTGGAGTAGAGTGGAGCCCCTTAGAAATGGCTCTCTAGTCGTTCTATTGTGTTATTACTAACTATTTTGGTTTGTCCTTTTAATAAACAGATTAACACCTGTAATGGTTGGTATTGTGATAATTTCACACCAACCAACCCTACTACCCCTAAGATGAGGAATTGAAAACCAAGATAACCAGGCCAAAGACAAGAGAATAAGAAACATTTTCTAGTGACACTACTCAAATTACTAGTTTGGTAAACGAAAGGTGAGAACTAATAGAAAATGGAGATCTTGAAAAAAATAATACAAAGAACCAGTCCATTAACAGTATATGGATGAAATTCATTCCTGCTCATTAACAAGGTAACAGAATTTTTATTTCTTTTATTTTGGTTTGAACTTTATAGAGCAATGATCTTAATGCAGTTCTTGCAGGAATTCTGCATCAGCTCCAGATTGGAGTCACCTGGGTTTAATATGTCAAATGAACCTAATCCTTGAACAGCTAAACCTCACATGAATGTGCATATGGAAAAAGAGAAAAACAGGTCAAAGAACAACATCTTCCAACTAAAGAAGTATAAGCTAAGCATCAAATATACAACATGCTTGAGCACATGCAGATAGGTGAACCCACCATTCATTAGGTATGACCCAGTATGTCAGTATGCCTAATCATTTTCATCAATATGGGCCTTATGTGTCTTCATTTCCATGTTTGACAGTATAGATCAACACCTTATTAATATCAATAGGTCAGCTGTGGTCTGAATCCTGTCAATTGTTTACTGTGACTCATTCCAGGTATTTCTGCAAATCGTAACATCCAGATAATCCTCCAAATCTTTTGTAAGACCAAAAAATTAAAAAGGTCGATGTGGCCAATCTTTGAGAACACAAAAAAGAAAGGCGCTTGGCATATGCCCACTTATGTTCGTGAAGACCAAAGCACTCTGGTGAACAAGACAATTAACTTTCATTGCTTTGAAATAAAGACGTAAACTTTAAACATTTTAAAGAAGAAAGATCGCACTAATAAGAAAGGAATGGAAGTAAAAGTATAGCTGAGCCTGCTTAGAACATAAAAGAAGTCCATATTAAGGGACAAAATTCCTTCAAACCAGACCTTTTGAAGGGTTTTGCAAGGAAAAATTAATATGATATGGCAGTCCTATGCTCTCCCAACACACGGACTGTGGACGTCTATATTAAGGGACAAAGAAGTCCCATGTAAAACCAGAATAAAGAAAGAACGTTGACCTAATGTCATGCCTGCAATAACCATAAGAGGGTCTGAAACCAACGCAAGAACTAACTACAAAACTAGCAAGCAATTCAAAACCGTAAGGAATTCGGAATTTCTGTAAGAGGAAATACTAATTGTCCATCTCCTACCAATAGGATTATTCCTAATAATAAAAAATTGATTGAAGAAAAGAAACACAATTTTTGGGTAACACCAAAACCTCTTGAGATGCTCCAATCATAAGCAGCAGGAACTAAACAATGTGAGAAGATACGGAGACTTGTGAACCAAACCCCCCAAAATTTCACAGTTCAAACAAAAACCCAATTCAGGGAAAACGAAAAAAAAAGCAAGCCCAGAAAGAAAAAATGGTGAATGAATGAGAATCAACACGATCAAAGAAAAGGATAATAACAGAATTTTTCTTCCTAGAATTTTGAACAAAATAAACCACACAGAGATTTCTTCATTCCAATTTCAGCAAAACTGAAAGAAAAAAAAAAACCCCCAAATTTAGGGTTTTGCATCTATGTTTGAAGAAGAGGAAGAACCATACCTCAAACAATCTGGAAAACACCCCCTTCTTCAGTTGATCGACGAAGACAATCCCTAAAATCTTGCACAATGAGGAACCTGCGGTTTTCAGAAGAAACCTGCGGCTTCCGAAGGATGGGAAAGGTGAAAACCCGATAACTTAAGTCACCCTGATTCTGGGATTTTTATATGAACCCTGGAATCATTGATTCGATCTTGGATTTACCTAACTAGGTTAATCTAGTTGAATCCCCACTTTTAGTGTAAATGGGTGATTCCAATGAACACCTGAGTCTGGATCACTTTTTTGTTGATGTGAACCAAACAATTTTTTTTTAATGAGACATACGATTCTATAGAATGTCATCCGATGGAATAATCGAACCAAACACCCCCTTAAGAATTCTTATCGGCCCATGTGGCCTTCATATTCTCCCACCCCAACACTCACCAATGTCCCACCAAAATGGACTTTAATAGGAACTTTGGCAAACTCCATTTGAACCATCATCATTGCCGACGTTGTCGTCCCACCACCGCTGCAACATGTCACAGCAACACTGCCACCACTGCATTACTTTAACCGATCCGACACCGAGCATAAGGAGCAGAACCCCCCAACTCTTTCTGCCCTTTCGCCCCTATAACAGGTCACAACCGACCCGACTAGATCCGACGGTGCCCAAGCTCAATAGCAGCTGCAAATATTTGATTCTATTGTACAGATTTGACCCCAACTCTTTCCGCCCTTTGTTTGAAGAATAAAAATTAAAAAATTAAAAATAAAAAAAGGTAGGTCCTTGATCTGCAAAACCCGCAACTCCTTGCTCTCTCTTTCACGGCACAGCTCCTTGCTAGATCTTTCATGGTGCTGCAAAGCAACACTATCACTGCTGATTTGGGGTTTTAGTATTCCCACCCCCAACCAAACGTTGAGTATAGGGACCCGAGCATAGGGGTTACTTTTGGGGTTTCGGCCGATCTCTACAACAGTTGAAGGAGCCCCAACTAGATCTCCGTCACTTCTCTTTCCTTCTCTCCATCTCTCTCCTCTTTCCTCCAACCAAACATTGTTGCGGTGGGATCTTTTTCACTTTACCTCATCTTTCCTTTCCTGTCTTTCACCCCACTACCATGTGGGCCCCATTCTGACAAAACTCACCCCTATCTTCCCTCTAAACAAACAAGGCCTAAAAGTGTTTGGTTCATTTAAAAAAAAAAAAATTGAACCGGACTTACCCTACAGTTTTTACCCCATTTCCGTTCCAAAAAAATAGAAAAAAAAAAAAGAAATCCATTTTTTAGAACGTTACAGTATAGAGACCAAGTGTAAAACGGTGATTCCAAGAAACACAATGAGTCTGGATCATCTTTTCGTTAATGTGAACCAAACAGTTTTCTTTAATGAGAACCACGACTCCGAAGAATGTAATCCAACAAAATAATCAAACCAAACACCCCCAAAAAGTAGCCTGAAACCCTAATCCGAGCCATGGCCAATTTCGGACCAGATCTCATGGCACACGATCCTAACGTATTACATATTGACGAATTGATTCTAAGTAGTCCCTGATGGTGTGGGAACGGCATGAATAAGTATTGCTATAAAAACCCTAGCTAGAAAAAAGGCAAAAGTCCCATCTTTGCTATTCCTGATTTTTACGAGTGAAAAAGGAGCTTGAAACCCATGACATTGGATAGTGCTCAGAAAGACGATTCCGACTGTATATCATACACGAAAATTGAAAAATTGGATCTCCCGAAAATCATAACGGGGCTTGAACCGCTGAATTTGGTTGAGAATCCATTTGGCGGGCCTGCCAAATTTTGAGCCAAAAATGGGAAGATTTGGGCATTTGACATGTGAATTTTGATTTTTTTTTTTTAAATAAACTTTTCTACCCCATGAACACCTGCCATTTTGGATGGCGGGCCTGCTATAGAATTTACCACTTTTGGCAGACTCACCAAGGTGAGTCCGAACACCTATAAATAAGGCCCCCTTTTTTCCCATAATAGGGGAAGAGAAAAAAAAAAAGACACAGAGAGAGTGGAGGTGAAGAAATTCCTCCATCTCCCATCCTCGATAAGTGTGTTGGATCCTGAAGTGTCACCAGAGGCCTAGATTCCCCAAAGAAGAGAAGCAAACAGCCAAGATCATTCCCATTTGAGTCGGGAGTCTTCATCAGAATCATCAAGCACCAGTCGGTGTCCGTTCCCTCTTGACCCGAAATAGGGGTCAAGATCAGGTATAATTTCTTAATAGAGTAGGCATAATGTAGGTCTTTCATTCAATATAGCATATGCATATATTGTACATTAAATACATAGTCATGTATGCGGGTTAGGGTTAGGATACAAAGGGGAATATTCTAATTTCAGCATCTAATAGGAAGACCGGTTCACTCGGGCGAATGTGGGTGCCTAACACCTTCCCAACTTCATAACCTGGCTCTTACCCTAATCTCTGGACCAGACCGAGTCAATCCTGGGTCCATCCCAAGAAACAAGCCCACATCCCTAGTCCTAGGCTAAGCCTTAGGCGGTGAGTCCAAATGTTTATGTTACCCAATCCCTAATATTGAGCCATTATTAATGCTCTTTTTAGAAAATACCCAAAATGAAGATAGCCCCCTCGAAGTAGGGCCCCACGTATCTTTGGGCGAGGATGCGATGTGCAAAGGCCCACGGACGGTCGTTACCCCCTTTTACAGTGGCAATTCCATCGAGGAATGCCAAACTTCTAAGGTTAGATGCTACCATTAAATGCAATAATAAAATATATATTTTTCTTTATATACAATAGATTCGGGGATCTACGATCATGTGATACGCAACCATGTGCGGTGACACATGATCATGCGCAACCAAAAAAATCTTGATTTTATATGAATGAAGGATAATGAAAACAACAGAGATTAGGGTCACTTCAATGAAGCAACACTCGTAGCGGAATGGATTTTGTTGCATACGCATCATCCCTGCATGTAATGTGACGATCAAAGGCTTGTGGCAATCTCACTAGGAAAAGTTCCACCCTCCAAATCCAAAGATAGTAATGGAGATCATTAGAGATACACGCTCTCAATTGGGAGAGACAAAAGATAATAGGGAGAGAGAGAGAGAGAGAGAGAGAGAGAGAGAGAGAGATATTGAGATTAGGTCAAAAACTTGCTATGTTGTGCCCAAACCTCTTATTTATAGAAATTTGGTCCAGTAGGGTTCTTAATCCTAGGAATCCTAGCGGGTCTATAGTTGCCCTACGTGGGCGACCCACGAATGAACCAGGTCAAGACCCACTTCAACCAATTCGATTAACAACTTTAATTAGAGTTGAATGTAAAAGAAGGATCTATGTAGCTAACTTTAGACTTGGGATTTTGGGACAAGGAGTGTAAGAAGTGCATGTTGAGATCCTCCTAGTCGTCTGATGTGCTTTGAGACATAAGGTGCGTTGGAGTAAGGTCGGCATGCTATGCAATGCATATCGAAGGCATGCACTCAACACAGGCATGCAACTCAAGGACTTAGGGGTGTCAAGCGGTCGGGCCCAGCCGGTCTCAGTTAGGCTTAGTCGGGCTTGACCAATTTCTAGGGCTGCACCGAGAAAGTTCGTTTAGCTAAACGGGCTTAGCTAGCGTGAGCATGGTACGGTTAATAATTGGGTTGATCGATCTCGGGCTTTAATCGGGCCTTAACCAAGTTATAGACCTATTTAACTTTAAACAAGTCCTCCTTAAATTTGATCTCTTAAATGTGCTTGAAGAGGAACCAATAAAATGAGGCAAAGATGGGCATAACAAAGAAAAATATCCCATAGCTAAAATGGATAAAGCCAAAGATGGGCAAAGTAACTAAATTTTTAAGGTACTTGATCTTTAACTCAAAAAACTCAAATCAATTAAACTATACCTAAATAACCAAAGTTTAGTAAGTTCAAATCAATTAAACTATGCATAAAAAAGATGAATATTCATATAAATATCACCACCATCTCAATTGTACATATCACATAGCCTTAGCACTAAATGCAAATAGTATTAAAAAAAAATATATATATATAAATAGTATTAAAAGGTCGGGCTAGGTCGGGCTTAAAGGAGTCGATTCAAATCGGGCTTGTAAATGTATCGGGCCGATCGGGCACCCGTCGTGCTAGGTGGCTGCATCGTGTATTACCTATTTAGAAATGTGTCGGGCTCGACACGTTTATTAATCGGACTGGTCTAGATCGGACCATAAATATGTCAGGTTAAGTTAGACCTATCAGTGTGGGCTTGGAATTGACACCCCTACCCAAAGTAGTGTGAGCGGTCGGATGTGCTCCACCATGCCACGCCGCAAAGGAGCCCCACTCATTGGTTGGACGGCCAAAGTCGTTGGAGAGGAGCCGTATCGTAAAACTATTTAAGTCGTGTTTTATGGTTGTCGCCCGTTCAATGGTTCAAAGTTCAAACGGTACTGTTTTTGAGAGGAGAGAGAGTTGGGATGAGGTGAGAGTATGAGACCATCAGAGAAGCACTGAAGAAGATGCTTGGAAGGTTTTCAAGGCGTTGGTTTTGCACTGCTTCTCCTCGACCATGGCTGTTTATCGGCCTAGGCAACCCTGGTGAGAAATACCAAGGAACAAGGCACAATGTATGTCGGTCTGCCTGATTCTCTGAGAATCCCCAATTTCACTATTCAGGATTCCATTATTCTCTAACCCCTCTCTCTCTCTCTCTCTCTCTCTCTCTCTCTCTCTCTCTCTCTGTGCTTCTGAAAACAGGTAGGATTTGAGCTGATCGATGCGTTCGCCGAATCACAAGGTATTACGATGGATAAGGTTCAGTGCAAAGCCCTCTTTGGTCAAGGTATGTTTGATTTATTTATACATTCATTTTTTTGTGGGGTTGGTTTCCACTCCTTAGTTTGAAAAATTGATTCCTCATTTGCTTTGAATGGTTATGTTGTTTCTTTCTTCAGGTTTCGTTGGCGATGTGCCGGTTCTCCTTGCGAAGCCGCAGACATATATGAATTTGAGTGGGGAATCCGTATGTACTTCAAATAATTTTTTTTTGGGTTTACTTCACAATATTTATATTTTCACTGTCTTTTTCTAAAAACACCTTGCTTGCTTGGTCACCCAAAAAATTAAGAAAAGAAAAAAAAGCATCTTTGCCACTGTTGTTATACATGTGATCTGTTTCTTCTAAAATAGATAGATGGCAATGATTGAAATTCTGGTTATGCACAAAGTAATGGGTTCACATAATGTGTTGTTGAGATTTTTGGACTACCTGTAAGTGAATCACCTTCGGTTGTCTCCTTGTAAACGATGAGGAACCTTCGGTTGTGCTCCTTGTGGTCTTTGTTTCAGGTGTAGGGGCTGCTCGTACATATATTGTGCATTCTTCAGATTTTTTTAACATTTTCATATTATTTGAAGGGCAAATTGGCCAACCTTTTAAAGATAATCTTGCTTTCTCTCAAAAATAAACAAATGAAAGAAAAACCTATATATAAATTATTTTTTTCAAACTGGCTGTTTTTTTTTGTTTTCTTAGATTTTAGTTCTTCCAAGGTTGAGTTATTTCCTATTAACATCTCCAAATTCATCTCTAGAAAGGTGGAATAGCCATGTCCTATACATTGACTTTATTTTATGCCTGGGATGAGATAGAAATATGTTATATTTATTTTTATTTTATTTTATTAATTTTTATTTTTATTTATCTTGACCAAATTGAAGCACCTGATCTAATCATTAGTTCAGTTGATTATGGTTTTGAATTCCCTTGATGTGGAACCATGCCAACAGGGAACTAGGTTCCGTAATCTTTTGAAACCACTAACAGATGATTTAGTGGGTTTCTGCTTTCCTCTTGTCTGGTGTTTGCACATCAGCATCTTTTCTTTGCCATCTCCTTTCAATCAAGCATCCTTTGTTCGCTCAAAATTCTTTGCAGCAGTGGCTTTTCTTCTTGGGGTTTCTTTAGCCAATCTCCTTTGGTTTTGTATTTTTCACTTGTCAGTTGTTGAGACATGAGAATGACTATTTTTCTTAAGGTTGGTAGTTTAACTTTGTTCTTTATGATATTTTTTAACTTTTGGTTGGGCTTTGGTTTCCTCCACACCTAAATTGGAAGCCTTTCCTGAATAGCCCTATTACCTGCTATGTGGGAAATCAGGTGATTGCCCAAATCTTGTTGGTAGGTAGGGTGCAGGATCCTTGTTCGCATGTCAAATTTTAGTTGAGAAAGAATTTTCCATGTGGAAAAATACAAAAAAATCTCAGCCTTAATCCCAACTTAATGGGATCAGCTACATTAATCCAATCAATACATGATATGGAAAAAAAAAAAAAGGTCCAAACAACGGAGATGTCAAGATGAAAGAAGAGAGATGAAGGGTTAGAGTAAAAAGATGAGAGTAGGAGGAAAGGAGCACAATCAACTAGTTAAGAGAATCTTAGCTACATGGGGTCGGCTACATGGATCCTTGCCCTCCAATAGGCTCTATCCAAGGTTATACTAGAAGACCGAGACTATGCATGTCATTCCTCACCACTTCATCTATGGTCATTTTAGGCTTGTCCCTAGCTCTTATAGCTCCTTAGATCTGAATCAGATCTCTCCTCCTTATTGGGGCATCCTTAAGCCTCTTTTGAACATGGCTATACCATGTTAGACAACATTCACGGAGCTTGTTGGTGATCGCTGCAACTCCCAAATCAGCTCTAATATGTTCATTCCTTATTTTGTCCTTCCTAGTTTTGCCGTACATCCATCTTAACATCCTCATCTCAGCTACATATAGCTTTTTTATATGACACTTCTTAACTACACAACATTCTGCTCCATTCATCATAGCTAGTCGCACAACAGTTCTATAGAATTTTCACTTAAGCTTTAAAAGGATATGTCGATCACAACACTCCGGATACACCTCTCCACTTCATCCATCCCACTTTAATTCTCTGTGAAACATCCTCCTCTATGTCACATTCTTTATTTATTGTTGACCCCAGATATCTTCCATGTGGAAAAATAAAGCCCTAAAAATCTACCACACAAAAGAATATTTTGAAAAATATTTTAAAACAAATGGACATATGAAAATGCAAGGGAGAAAGCAAATGCATGGAAGGATAAATGATTGAATTTGGCTTGAAAATTTGATACATGAGCAATTCGGACAATGCCTTGTCTAGTTAAGCCTCTTAGGGTCTGTTTGGTAACATTCTTTTGGAGTATTTCTGTGTTTTCTTGGTTCTTTAGGAACAATATTAGAACATAAACATGTTTGGTGGCATCAAATTTTTTTTTTTTTTGTTGTTTTGTAATGAACCAGAATTTTGGAATACAATTTTTTCAGAAAGAAACAAAATAAAGTGTCTGTGTCCCACAACACAATTGAAAAGAGAAAAACCCTTCCCAACTCTCTCGTCTTTGTCATCTCTCCTACTCCCCAACCATGGCCTCAACCTCTGCTCTGCAACTCGCTCGGCCTCCACCTCCACCCCTGAGCTTTGCAATTGCCTCTGCCTGCTCCTGCTTCAAATTCTCCGCCTATGCCATGCCTATGGGGATTGGTTTAATTTCCTCTCCTTATATGGAATCATTGATACATATGTTATGATGCCTTTGGATGAGGGAGGTGAGAAAACCCTGATAGGTTTGGTTTAGTATATGACTCTCTTGGTGGGCTAAATGGTGAAGTGATTTTCCTCTCATAGATCGAGTCAAGAAGTAGAAGTGGAGTCCCCCCAGTCTCTGTTTTCTTATCCCACTTTCTGTTGTTTAATGATCAAATGCCTCTCCACTGTTGTTTTGAGCCTCTTAACTTTTTTGAGGTACTCTATTTGCTATAAAGAAATTACACCTATCAATTATTTTTTGAACTCGGGATTTAATGGTAGGTTTAGTGTTTTGACATGGGGTGAAAATGTCTATTGTATCTGCAAGCACAAAGCTTTACCATTTCCATTCAACAACACCATTTTGAGCCAGAGTATTGACACAACTAGTCTGATAGACCATCCTATAAGCAGAAAGATAAGCCTGAAAAGAGCCTTTGAAGTATTCACAACCATTGTCATTTCGAAGAACCTTAATAGTAGCATTGAATTAGGTCTGCACTATGTCACCCTGCCTTATTTAGCTAAGGTATGCGGCTTTGGACACCTTACCGTATCTAGTCAACCTGACTCTCCAGGATCACAAAGCTGGGGACTGGTAACCACAATTCCATAAGATAACCAAAATCATGTACACAGCAAATTCAGTATATAAGTTGAGTGTCGACTACATGGTAAGGATCATGTATTACATCTCAAAAAGGTGATTCACAATCCATCTCCAAAAGATTATACATATTCATCATTCATCAAAGTATTATATAGCAGCGTGATTTTTACATAAACATAAACACAAAAGAAATCTCAAGACGCTCAGTAACTCCATCCTTCAAAGACACATTCATCACACCCATAGTCCGGTCCATGATTTGCCTCGGTATTAGGAATAATTGCCAAAGTGTCCAATGTAACTCCCAAAGGATCAACACTAGTACCTGATAATTCAATAACTTCTCCATCTAATGAAAATGTAAATGAATGGGGTGAGCTCCATATGCTCAGTGAGGGGTGGGGGAAGGCAAACAAACACAATACAAATGATGCAGTACATACTCCACACCTTATATGATGCTCATGGATTCATCTGACTACATTGCTTCCTATTCCATTACTAGGTCCATAATAGTGGTTCTAGTGCTATGCAGTGTAGGTGGTGTCGAGCTCTAGAGATACAAGTTAGTTGCAGGCAGGAGTCGGCCATTACCGAAAAGAACTTTGGTCCCCTGGCCAACCCTAAGTTAATAACCCCGACAGTCACATGTATAGTACATCGTACGGCACCTCAATCTGTCACTATATACAGTCCGTCGTATCCCGGAAGTGTATTGCCGATCAGACAACGACATAATGGGATTAGTCAGTACCTCACTCCTCACTGACAAGGGGTTGTAGTACTCAGGATGTGAAGAATCCTAAGCCACAAAACTTCCATATGATGTATTTTAATTCATTATCCATCAAACCAATCAATTTCAAACATCGGGCACACGGTGCCGGAATTCAACCTTCGGCCTTTATATGTCCTGTCTTACTTGTCTTACCTTCACAGCATCACAGTATCCAGTTCTATGGTATTAAAATCACACAGGTCAATAATATCAGTAACACATACAATGCAATGCATGGGTAACAGGCATAAAAGGAAAAGAAATGGTAAACACTCCGTAAATTAAGGATCAACACCTGCTCACATCATCACTAGAATCACAAGTGCGATAAACCCCCCAAAATCAAACTCCTTATCCTCACCGATGATTTAGGTTTCTAGATACGTAATGCATGCACTCATATTAATCCGTTAAACATAACAGTCCTAGATCTGCTAATTATTAATTTCATATCCTAGGATCCCTTTTCTTGGTTGGGTTTGATCACACAGTTTCCCCCCATCGGGATACTCTTTCCCAATAGGGCTAACATCATGTAATATGTGTAACCAGACCCCACATATGGGTAGGTACCCACAGCAAAGGTAGAAGTCACATAGGGGTGCAGGAGTTCCACCGGCAGGTTGGTAGTACATCCACCGGCCGGCCTTTAGCACCTGCAGGTGCATGCCTGCAAAATTTTGTATTCTGCCAGTTCTGCTTGCTGAACTCTGTTGGTCTTAATTGAGCCCAAAACCATAGGCCAGTGCGTCATACAACATAAAGAGAGTCCGGTGTGTCTCTAGGGTTCACTATTGCTTCATTCCAGAGCTTAATTATTTGAACCCTAGCTTAGCTCACACAATCCCAATAAAAATTCTGGGAATTAAAATTAAGATTTGCTAAACTGAAGGGACTGAGCTCTTTCATTCAATATTACCACCCAATTGGGGCTGGATTAACAGGAAAAAAAAAAATAGTATGAGTCTAATCCCAGCTCCAATTAAGCTTAAAAGTTGGCTACAGGGAAGAAACTATGTAATTTATTCACAATTTCCCAAATCAAATGAGTCATTTCTGCTTGTCCTATGGCAGAATTCCTTGCATGTACAGTCCCATCCCATCTCCAATTACAGAGAATTTCACTTGTATAGTAAAAGCCCTATGACCTAGGGTTCTCAGGGATGGTTTAGAATCAAATTGGATCCCTAAACCCATTCTAAAATTAGATTCAGTTACAGGGAACTGAATCAACACATAGGGACTCACTTCCAGCCCATAATTGCATGAATTTCCTAACCCAAGCATGCTACCATAATTAGACTAACTGAATATACTAAATGAGAAGGCAGCATCACTTACCTAGGTGTAGGATTGTCCAGTAGTCTCCTAAGGTTTAGTAGCTCAGCTACTAATTCCTCTTTTTCCCTCTTTTCCTTCTCTCTTCTTGTTCTCTTTGCCTTCGTCTTCTGGTTGCTGCTCAGCAGTAACAATAGTTGTAAAATGGATGAACAGTGCTACCATTTGGTATTTATAGTCCAGCCAAATGGACCTTAGGGTCTGTTTGGCTGGAACCCTAAAATTAATTTACTACTTTAAACTCTTTTATCTCCATGTGGGCCCCACTGTTGGCTGATCTGAAATATGGTATACAGTCAGTAAAAAGACTCCTATGCATGGGGTAAAGGGTGAGTTGAGCTGTAGGGATGTGGGCTCCACAGTAGCCAAGTGGCAAATGCCCAGGTTGGCACCACCAGCCTACCGGTTGGGACCTGCCGGTGGCTGCTGTCCATCTCAGTAAGGCTGGTCTACCCCACTGCCTAAGTTCTACAGACAAACTAACTATGATCTTACCTTCTTGCCCACATTTCTTGGAATGATTTCCAATGGTGCTGGCATGATGAACATTGACAGGCTGGATCATCCTTGCCTTCTAGACACTCCAATACTGCCAACCATTCCACTAAAGTATTTCTCACTTCCAATTCTTTCCCTGGACAATAGAAGTAAAAGTTAGATTGAACCAGGGTATGGCACACCGTACCATGGAAGTGCTGAAAACAATGAAAAACCTCTCCCTTGGTGCACATCATATAGACCTATGGTCTGAGAATTGCAGTCGATAAAAGTAACAAACCACCGAAAGCCATTTACAGACATATAACGGGATGGACTCCAAATATCATAATGTATTAATGAAAAAGGAATGACGCTTTTATTACCAAAAACATAATAAGTTATTTAAGTTTGTTTGGCCAAAACACATGCCTCAAAAAATTAAAAAAAATCTGAATTGAAATGCAATGCTTGAAAGAAGGAAAAAGCCTAGATAAAGTCTCCAAAGGAGGACGACCCAAACGAAGGTGCCACTGTAGTAACTTAGAGATGGGAGGGGACGAAGAATATGTCTGAAGAGCCTGACCAGAGACCGAAAACGAGTCATCATTAAGCAGATACAGACCACTATGCACCCTACCAGAGCCAATCGTTGACTCTGTCATCAGATCCTGAAAAATACAATGAGAAGAAAAAATGTGACTTTGCAATTAATATTGGAAGTGAGACTACTAATGGACAATAAATTAGTAGGAAAAGATGGAACATGATAATCAATTAAAAGAGATAAAGTAGGATTATAGTGAATAGAGCCCTTTCCAGGAATGGTGGAATGAGTCTTGGTAGCCAATTGAGCCTTACCATTACAAGAGCAGGAAGTATTTTGAGAGAAAAGGGTAGAAGAACCTATCTTGTGATTTAGAAGCCCCTGAGTCGATAATCCATGGGGACGACTGAATAGATGTAATATGACCACAAAAATAGGTACTTGAATTGGAAGAAGTGGAGTGAGCAGAACTCGTAGATGCAGATGTGGTAGGCTCCAACCTAGTCAGAAGACACCCAAAGCCAGAAGCTCATATGATGATAGAGAAGTTGCTGGGGGTGCTTGGTGCAGAATCAAAGGCCTCAGTATTGTTGTGTTGACCAAAATTATCACGACCTTTTTCTTGATGTATCAGCGGGGTAGCGATGGGACTTCCAACAGTGCTTCTTGGTATGATGCTCCTTACCGTAGTAGTCGCACTTTACTGGTGCTTTGGTAGAAGTGCTACCAGACTATGGGCTGCACTATAGGACTGAGCGCCAGAGACAAGGGCTAATATCTTTGTGGGAGTGGTAATAGGTTGTGGGAGCATTGTAGTACAGAGGCTGTCCTTAATTTGTATCATAGAGTAGGCTTGCTCAAAAGTAGGAAAGGGAGCATGACTCAAAACATGAGCCCGCAGTTGACTGTATTCCACATTCAGCCATGCCAGGAAATCATAGACTTTGATTTTGTCTTTCCGTTTCTTGAAGTTAGTAACATCAATAGGAGTGGAGGGAACAAACTCCTTATAAAAATCCAACTCCTGCCATAGAGTTTGCAACTCAGAATGGTACTATGACAGAGTGAGCTCCTTTTGCTTCAACTCATGAACCTTCTTGTGAAGTTTGAATACTTGAGCATCATTCCCAACCTGGGAATAAGTGTCATTTTCTGACTTCCATATCTTCGCAGCAGAGTCAAGAATAATATAGCCACGAGCAATCTGTGGCTGTATAAAGTTGACAAGTGTAAACATTAGAAGAAAGAAAAAGAGAAGAAGGAGAAAGAGAGAGAGGCAATAGATGTGTAACCAGTTGGGAGTTACAACTTGTGTATTGTAACTCCCACCCCACTCATATAGATAATAACCTAATGGTTACAAGGGCAGAACTGGAATAACAGTCCAGAAAATTAAAAAGAAGACAGAACCACCCCTAGCGCTAATACCGATACTAGTAGGTCTCGATTTACACTCCCCATCAAGTTGGAGCATAGATATTAATCATGGCCAGCTTGTTATAAATATAATCCACTCGAGCACTCGCCAAAGACTTTGTAAACAAATCAGCAAGCTTTCTTGTATGACATGACTGGTAGAAATAAGTCACTATTGTAGCTTCTCTCAAACAAAGTGACAATCTACTTCGATGTGTTCCGTTCTTTTATGAAACACAAGACTCGAAGCAGTATGAAGAGTAGCCTGATTATCACACCTTAATTGCATAGGAAAATCATCAGTAAGTTCAGCCAATAGCTATTCACCCAGGGGAAAAACACTGAAAAACCAAAAAATTGCCCAAAAATCGATAAGGGTACGAAACCTTGATTAATCGATTTTCTCTAGGTAGGTATCATGAGATGGAAAAGTGGCTAGCAAAAGCCACACAGCATGTGAACAGCCCCAGAGGAAGGTGTCATTAACACAAATCGACGCAACAGAATAGGGAAACAAAACCCTGACATCAAAAAAATCAATTAGGATGAAAACCCTGAAAGCGATATAGGTAAAACCGTAAAAAGGGGCTGAGTCTCTTAGATCATTAGGAAAGGAGATCTGAGAGACAAAGGAGAAGAGAAGGGGCAAAGAAGCTCTAGGTAGTTTAGAGAAGCACCGCCGAGGCGCTGATCTCAAGGTCAAGAAAGAGGGAGAGGAGGGTTTGTATCTCTGCTCTGATACCATGTTGAATGGAATAACGACTTGTGTCTAATGGACACAGTCCAGCTCTATTTATAAAATGCAAGACTAAATACCTGTAAAAGACAATTTTACCCATGTACCCGTTTTACAACAAGAAGAAATTTTTTTGTCTATGGTCCAACATCAGCATCAGTATTGAAGTATAAAGGAAGAGAAATTATTCGATATGTGAGAAAGTGGGTTTTGTGACTATCTAACTGATGAATAGCTGGTATTCATTGATTTCATAATCTGTTTATTGTTGTATGGAGAAGAAAATAAAATTTATGGTTCAATAACTGAAGTTTTGATAAAACCATCAACTGTGCTATTGATGGCAATAGATGTTGAAATAGTTGGCTGGAGCTGTATATTCTACAGGATTCATATTGCATATCTTTTATCTTCAAGGTTTATGATAGTTCCATGGCTTCACATGGAACATTTTATACTCTTAAGTGATAGCAGAAATAGTAAACTCCAGATATTTCTGAATTTGCAGAATCTGGTGCCTTAGATTTTTTTTTTTTTTTGTATTTATTTTTCTTATTTATTTTTTTTCTGGTAGAGATGCTTTTCTGATGTTTGTAGCGGTATATTTATTGGAAGACAGAACATATAATTGCCACAAGAATGTGTGAGCTCTAAACACATGCACAAGGAATTTACGGAAAAACATAATTACTGAGATTCTAGTGTCCTGTCACCTGTGAGCATATTAAAATTTTCCCGTACATTTCTGGACCTTTCTACCTTAAAAAATCATAAGTTTCTTTCATACTGACCAGGATATAGTGAAAGGTGTCATCTCCCATATAATTTCTCCCTTTTTCCTTCGAAGGTACCTATCCCTGATGGTGTTTACGGGCACTCAACTGACTTTGAAACATCCAACAGAATTGGCCAAATGTGCATAACTATAAGATGATCAAAGAGCGAGTGTCATTACTGTCTCCACAGCTTCTTCATTAATAATTCATTAATTCATTTTGGCTTGACACTTCCTCTATCTTGAAACTTATCAATGGGAAGGATCTTGTCTAGAGCGACCACCTATACAAATGCTTTTCCCTTGGGGAAATTAGTTTAAATCAAATATTCTGAACAGTGGATATTGTTTCTCCTCTTGAAACGATGGATTGGTGCAAGGAGTTCACTGAAAAAGAATCCTTTTAAAGCCCTTTTGTGACTGTCCACACTCTTTTGTCAGAGAATGTATAAAGCATTGCACATTCCTTCACTTCCCAATCCAAATGATGGTAAGCAGGAAAATATACTTGAAGGCTTCTCTTGCATTATAAATGCATATGGGAGCAGCTTTCCTGAGTTCATATGTCAATGTCTAGTCACCTGCCATGTTATCACTCAATGGTTTGAATGGTATAGACTAGATAGGTAATCTTGTTTAAAGTTTAGATACTCTCAAGATGCACATAAAAAGGACATAGAGGTCGGTACTCTCTTCCACAACTTTTACTTGCATTCTATACTCAACGAGAGAGCAATTTATATCTGTTATAAATGTCTTCTGATAATCTGATTATGCTTTAAGATAATAGAAATATAGAATTCAGAAGGGAGTGAATATCATGTTAATATTCTACCTATGGTGATTGGCTGCAGACTGGACCACTTGCAGCATATTTTAAGCTACCACTGAATCGTGTGCTGGTGGTACTACCTCATTGCATCCTTGTAGCACTTGAATTTTTGTTGCTAAATTTGCAAAAAAAATATCTTCCAATTTACACTGTTGGATGTTCTACTTTCTAGTTTTTTGATGACATGGATTTGCCCTGTGGAGTGCTTCGTCTACAACCCAAAGGAGGACATGGAAGTCATAATGGGTATTGTTCAACTCGTATCTTGTGCCCAACCCCCGTATATCTTTGTCATTATCCAATTCTAGTCTTATTTTTTTTTCTTAGCATAAGATATGGCCAAGATTATTTTGGTCACTTGGCATGGATTTTTGACTTGAAATCATATTAATGATGTTAGGGCGGCCACTGGGATGATCTGAACCCATGGTTCGAGGTTTTGGTTTCAGTTTCAGGCATGGTTTCGATCAGCCTCAAACTGAGATATCTCGATTGAAACCAGGTACTTTTTTCCAGCAAGTTTCGGGGTTGGGTTTTGGTGGCCATATTTGGTCTTGAAACATGTAGGACAAGGCCTTCTAAACTAGTGGATTACAACAATAATAACTTAGCCTTAATCCCAACTAAATGGGGTTTGCTACATGGATCTGATCAAAGACGACAAAAGAAAAGTAAAAGTAAAGGAACACACAAAAAAAAAAAATGCATACCACCTCAAACAACTTTCTCTAAGCTTATCATGAATCGGGGGAACTCCAAAATCTTCTCTAATATGGTTGTTTTCTTTATCCTTCCTAGTTTTGCCACACATACATGATCCATGCTAAGTACGTCACTCAAGGATTTAGGACTTACTAGAGGAGACATAGACGTATGCAAGCACATGTCACTTCATTATGGCTATATGACAAGCATTATGTGTAGCTTTCTTTATCTTATTGTATTTTAATTTATTTAGTGTCAAAAGTATTATTTACAAATGTTTTAAGCGAGTTATTGCTGGAGAAGAAAGTAATTAGGGAGTACTTATTGCTGGAAAAGTAGTTATCAGGGAGTTGTTTCTCTTTTCTTTTTCTTTTGGGTTTTAAAAAGGTTGTATTTTGGAAATGAAAGAAGGAAGATGATGTTAAACTTGGAGATTTCTAAATGCCACTTCTTAACAGCCCAACATTTTGCACCGTACATCATAGCATGTTGAACCATAGTTGTCACGGTGCCAAGGCGAACCAAGGCGGTGGAGGGTTGTCTAAGCGCTTAGGCGAGAAGGCGCACGCCTTGAGGCGAACAAGTTATTTTCCCTATTTTCTAACATTATTTAGTAAGCTATATATACCTTGTATCATAAAAAATCAAGATTAAGCAACATCAAGTCATTAAAAATCAACATTTAGCCATATTAAATCATAAAAAATTAACATTAAGTCATATTAAGTTATAAAAAATCAAAATTATGAGAAATGCTCTGGTTCTATAATAAGTTTGACTGGTCAAATGATATTATTTTTACATGAGACTTTTTGTATCAGTTATAATATAAAACCAGCTTTCCAACAAGTCTAAGATTACTTAAATCTGAGTTGTAATGACAAAGTTATGCTCCGGTCAAACTTATTTTTAAGTGCGCGAATGCTGTTAAAATCGCCTGAATGAAAATAATTTTTTGGATATCAAAACAAAAAATTATTTTACCGGACTTTTGGTTTTTAGCAATGTTTTAACATGATAGAATTTATAAAATTTTCATATTTGAGAAAAACTTCAGCATTTAAAAGTTGAAAATCGCCCCTACAACCAAAATCCAGTTTTTCTTCTTGGACTGGGGGGTTGACTTTTTATCCTTTTGGAATTTAATTTTTAAACTATTTTTATTGGATTCAAATAGATGGTATTTGCTTATTTATGAATAATATCTTAAGTAAATGAAAATTACTTAAATGATATTTGACATAAATAAGTGCTAAAACGCAAGGCGGCATGCAGTGCAATAAGGCGACTGTCGCCTAGGCGACGCCTTGACAACTATGTGTTGAACGATTGTCCTATATTAAGCTTTAAAGGAATATGTTGGTCACACAACACACCGGATGCACCTCTCCACTTCATCCATCCCACCTTAATCTTATGAGAAACATCATCATATATATCGCCTTTATTTATAATTGACCCGATACTTACAATGATCACTTTGCGGTACCTTTCTTTCCTTAATCTTCACCATTTCATTGTCCACTCAGAGTGTGACTAAAGTTACACACCATATACTCAATCTTCATTCTACTTATCTTACAACTTCATAATTCTAGGGTTGATCTCTATAGCTCCAACTTAACGTTAATCCCAGGCTTAGTCTCATCCACAAAAACAATATCATCAGCAAAGAGCATATGCCACTAAACCTCATCTTGAATGTTCATAGTTAAATCATCTATAATAAGCACAAACAAATAAGGGTTTAAGGTTAATCCTTGATGTAGCTCAATTGGAATTGGCATTTCACTTCCTTGCCCTCCCACGGCTCTCACACTAGTCGCCGCATTCACATACATATCTTTAGTTGTATCTGAATATTTACTCGATAGATATCCTTCTCTTCTTGTATATGCCATATTAGTAGTCTACCCAAAATGGTAGTTGACTTCGGACCCTAGGTTGGTAGTCTACATTGTATACTATCTCTACTCTAGGCTTCCACACAATCTTTAGTACTAGAACACATATTTTAAGTAAAATTCCCATTTGTTTTAATTTAATATATTTTAATTTCTAATGCTTATTAGTTTGTGTTCAGTACTAAAGATATTTGTTTCTAACTTTTGGATATATATGACTAATTTCAGTGTGAAATTCCCATTAATCAGGCTGAAGAGTGTAATCTATCATTTTCGTGGGAATAGGGAATTTGGTCGGCTAAGAATTGGTTAGTTGGATGCTACATGTTTGTTTGTTTATTTTATTATTATTATTATTATTATTATTATTGTTATTATTATTATTATTATTATTATTATTATTATTATTATTATTATTATTTTCCATCGTTATTCATTGCTGAACTATATTTGTGAATCTCTTTAGGTATCGGAAGACCTCCGGGACAAATGGATCCCAAGGCTTTTTTGCTCCAAAAGCCAAATGCAGGGGCCCGTGCACGAGTAAGTTTGATACTTAATTATACCGAAACAGACTCGCAATTTTAGGTGCATAAATTCTCTGACATTTTCTTGGGACTGGAAAATGGGAACTATGGAACAAGAAGCAAAGATGCCAACTTGCAAATTTTGTTTTCTTTGAGCATTGATACTACAAATCTGGGTTCAGAGTTGGTTATTCTTCAGCAAGCTTAAGTAGCCACATTCCTTGAAAAAGAATACCTACCAAAATTATTACAGTGGTCCCATGATTTCTGAGAACAAGGGATTCCACAGTTTAAGCTGTTTGAGCAGTTTTTAGATATACAAAACAGAGAATAATTTATGCACTTGAAAGCAGAAAACCATTTGGTATGGTATATTGGTAGAGCATGTGTGTGTATCTTTTCAACCAGTAGAAGAAGTCCTAAATGTGTGTTCTGTTTGACTAGATTGACACTGCTTTGCAAGAAGGGGTTGATGCATTGAAGCTCCTCCTATCCAAAGGTTTTACGGAGAGTGCTAGATGCTTCAACAGAGAGCAGAAATACAAGCATATAAGGCTGCAGACATTACCAACTTGAAATGCAATTTTTGAAGATTCATTTGTTCTATTAAATAAAGTGGCCTTGGCTTGTATGATCTTGAAAGTTTGAGCTGCCAGCATCTTCACAAGGGTTCTGGAGAGCACACACCTCATGCAAGGGGAAAGAAAAAAAAAACAGAGGTTTCCCCTTTAGCCCCATGGGATTCCATGGAAAAGGAACTTCAACTGGGTTATTAACCTCCCCACCCCCGTTTCTTTGTTTTTGTTCATTTCTTTTAAGGTGTATGGATTGTTTGATGGACACTGAGCACCAAAGAGATCGAATGTTATAACAGTCAAAACAACTGTAGTCCAGAATGGTATCTGACTGCAGTTTTTTAGGATAATTCAATCAATCTAACTTTGTAATCTGTTTCACACAGGAGTATTGATGAGGTAATTTCTGCTTCTTTTCTCTCTTCTTCTCTATGTTTAACATGCATTTATGGTGACCCTAAGTCTGATCAACGTGTCTCTATGGGCTCAAGTCTCTTAGCTTGAACTCTTTGTTGCGGGATTGATCCACACAAGGAAAAGCTGAGTGGTGGATTTCATGTGTGTGGATGACACTGTATGAGAATCTGATCCACATTCTTGTTTCTCAGGGTCAAAAGTATCCTAGTCGAGCAAAAGGATGGTCACAGAGCAAATCCTTGCCAGTATTAATAAGGCTTTCAGCATTGATCATCTTTGAGTGCAAGAGATTTTGGAGGTTCATCGCCACGCAATGGTGGGCGTAGACTATACGCCATTGTCTTTTATGATGCTGCCACTGGGGTTTCCTATCTGGGCACTTCCACCACACCTACGGGGGGGCTATTAATGGAGGTGGTGTTTAGAGTGCCCCTAGAGCTAACCTTCCTCCTCTTGGAGTGGTCTTTTTAGGTTTCCTTGGTTGGGAATTTTTGCTCATTGGATTTTTGCAAGACTTCACCAAATTCTAGACCTTCTTCAAGGTATGAGGCACTCTCAAGGGACTACACATGTGCACACTAGAGAGAGAGAGAGAGAGAGAGAGAGAGAGAGAGATTTGGAGGTCCTTTGAAATGGGGTGAAGAGGGGTACCTTATAAGGAGAGAGATTTTGCCCCTCGAGGCTCTAAGAAGCTTCTCCAAACTTTGGAATGACCAAAGGCTCAAGGCGTGGCAGCCTTGAGGGGGCTTCGAAAAATGGGTCCCTAGCGAGGCCCCGTAAAATTGTCATTTTAAGGGCATGTTTGATAACGTTACTGCAGTTTATGTTTCAAGAAATGGCAGAAACATAAACTTCCGTTTCTAGAAACAGAAACGGAATTGAAGGTGTTTGATAAGTCATGTTTTTGGAAGTCGATAGTAACCTTATGCCTATATAATTATTATATCTTTGAATAGCCCTTTTATTTTGAAGACTGAGACAACAATGCTTCTCCTCAAATCATCTGGCATCTTCCTTGTGTTAATAATCTTGTTAAACAAGCTCATTAACTAGGCCACTCCACATGCTCTTGAGGCTTTCCACACTTATATTGGAATCTCATCTAGGCCTGGAGTCTTGCATGCTTTCATCTTTCTCAAGCCCACTTTAACTTCCATCACACTAACCTTTCGAGCATATCTATGACATGTATAGTCTTGTTGAGTAAAGCCATCTTCCAGGTCATTCCTCCTCGAACTATCTCTATTTAGTAGGGCCACAAATATTCTCATCACATCTCCTTACAATGTCCTCATGTCTTACTTACACTCTTCCATCTCACTTTTGATACACCTCACCTGGTCAAAATATCTACTTTTTTTTCCTCGTCTTAGCTATCTTATATATATATATTTATATATATCTTTTTCCCCTTCTTCTGTATTAAGGTTTATAGAGATCCTCATATTTCTTTGCTCTGGCCATCTCCACAACCTTTCCAATATTGTTTCTGGCATCATAATACCTTTGTTTATCCTCTATTTCTTCAGTCCTTTGCCAAGTCTCGAAACAATCTTGTTTGGTCTTGATAGCCACTTGGATCTCTTTGTCCCACCAACAAGTTTCCTTAAAGGCTTGACGACTACCCTTGTCACACCCCACTTTCAGTAGACCCAACTTATCATTAAGAATATCGGTGGTGTGAGTAAGACACGTACCTGTCTTACAACCTACCAGAATCTCTAATCATAGTACCTTAACATTTCACAATCTCACATCACAAACCAACCAAAAGTAGCAGAATCATCAAAAAAGGGGGAGAAATCTAATGATAATATAATATCCATAACCAAGTTATTCTGTTACAATTATCAAAGACTTATAAACATAAATTCAAAAATATATAATCCACAATCTATATCAAAAGGATCAAAAGTACGCTGCACAACTCACGGTGCACGCAAGCATAGTGGTCGCAAGCATAGTCCTGATCGTGCTCCTCCGCTTCTGGTATCACCAGTCACTCACATTGTACTCTGACCCAGAGGATACTGGGTCACACAACATCGGCACCACAGTACCTGCATCATCATCTAAAAAGGGGTGTATACGTGGGGTGAGCTTTTCGACTCGCTCAGTGAGAGGTGGGGTTCATACACATCGAAGCATAGCATTCACATAAGTAAATATGATGCATGATTGCAAAAATTAAACACATAGTCCATGATGCTCGTGATGCAATTCATTTATTTTATTATCCACCTATTAATACAACTAAGTCTGGTAAATGCTACTATGACACATTAGGCTGTATCCCTGGTCCTGGAACAACCATTGACTACACAGTAATACAAACCCTAGCCGTGATTAGAAGTCTGTCGGTCCCCGTATGCGACCATGGATCACCCAGCAAACACCTGATAACTCCCTCCTGGCTGTCACTGCACTAGTACCAATCATCGGCCTCACCGGAAAAGTTTTCGCCTCCGACAACAATCAATCGTACTGCGGGTGTGGCATTCTGAAAAGGCACGTCGAACATACCACAATGGGTTATCCAACACCTTAACCCCTGTTGGCAAGAGTTCGTAGCATAGGGAGTGATACCTAACCACAAATATTCTTTATGCCTTTATAGTGATATAGTTAGTATGAATTATATGATACCGGTAATACAACGGCCATAAAGTGTAGTCCATCTCCAAGTACAGTCCCGGGGTACATGATACTGGTAACACCTCGGCCACAAAGTGTAACCCGATACCATTTACCTAATCTAGCATGCATAATAATAATTGAGTATGGACTACGAAACACCGGTACCAATCATCGGCCACGAAGCATATCCATTTTCAAATGCAATTCTAGAATACACGATACCGATAACACGTCGGCCACAAAGTGTAATCCACGACTACAACTAACTCTAATGCACATAATCAATGCATGAATGCAACAGACATACAGTAATCACGGTATTGGTACCACCTCGGCCACACTGGATCCTGCCATACATTTCCATAAACATTTCATATCAATTTAATAAAAATGTAACATGTGATAGCATACCATCATCATTTGAGCAATTAGGAAATCATGTAGAGATATAGTCATGTGAGAAATTCTACATAATTAAACATTCTCAAAATAAAAGCAATCCATCCCTCACCTTGATTATTCTCGTGTGAATTAGGGTTCAAGCATGGCCATCGATTGTTCAACTCAATTCTGGCCTTGGGGTATGTGCATGTCACTGTCCTAGATACAAGGGTAACCAAATTCCAATATGTGTCAGGTACATCGGGAGGGGCCCACATGGGTCACCCCCAAAGGGTACAGACAAAGTCCATCAGTGATAGTAATGTCACCGAAAACACCCACCAGAAACAGACACTGTTCACCAAAAATATCAGTGATGTTTCTGGTGGAGCTGGAAGAGAACTCCTAAGGCTTGAATGTTCATTGGAAGCATCCCACCGGAAGTAGGCCCAGTGTTTTCGGTGGCTTATTTCCGGTGGTAGTACAATAACTTCCTCGTGAATTGGGGCTTTTCGACTCGGGCCCGATTGTCGAGATTTGTTCCATGAAGTTTATGGGGGATGCTCCTAGCATCACTATGAGCTAATAAAATCCTGATTCCACCATTCCATATGGGAGATACGTCGATCGAATGATCGAAACCCTAGTTGGTCATTTGGCCAATCTTGTTGTCGGAGCTCACTGCACTCGATTTGAGCTCTGCAATTGCACCAGGGACATAAAATATGCATTCCCCTAGCTCGATAGGGTTCATGACCCAAGATCAATCCTATACCTAGCTTAACCTAGGTTAAAATGAAGAGAGAGAGTAGTAAAAGAGGTTGCACGTACCTCTGGCAGGGACTCCGACAACTAGGCGGTAGCCGACACCAAGGTAAGCTCCCTTCCTTCTTCTTCCTCTTCTTCTTTTCTTATTTTCACTCCTCCTTCTCCTCTCCCATGTTTGCACACAATGAGAAATAAGGAAATGAATCCTCATTTCTAACTTATAAGTTAAGTAGGCCTTAGGGCCTATTTGGCTTAACCCTATTTGGTCCGATTGGGTTAATCCGACTTCCAGAACACGAGAACCCAACTACTTTGGTCCATAAGGTGTTCATGTCAAGATGAAAATGTGGGGGAGGATTGGGAACCATCTAGGGATATCCCCAATGCGGGTGGAGGTACCCACTGGCATCAGAACCCCGACAGTAGCCTGACAGGTCACTGGAAACACCCACCGGATTCAGACCCTGGCTATTGTGGTCAAGACAACACTGTCTTGACTGCTTACTGTCATGGGTAGATACCCTTGGCCGTGCTCATGGTATTTCGATAATTTTGATGCGCGTCGGGATTTAGGTGTATGGTGTTGGGTCACTTACCGTATGGGATCGGAAGGTATGAATCCCCTCTAGTTGGACTGGAACGTAATGCACGAACATGTGGGGTTATCTCTTCCCTATCGACAATGGGCCACCGTGAGCCAAAATTCGGCTATACTTCCCACTTTCGGTCCAAGACCTATCACAACAGTTCAAATTATATTGGGTTAGGGCACAGGTGAAACATTCCCCCCACCTCACAAGAATTTCGTCCTTGAAATTGAACATACCTGGTAAATAAAACAATCCAGAATACTACTTCATCATCTTATCTTCCCGCTCCCAGGATGCTTCCGATTCAGGGTGGTTCATCCATTTCACTTTGACGAAGGAAATGGTGCGATTGTAGAGAACATGGTCCTTCCAGTCAACAATCTTCTCCCGATACTCCACGTAGGCAAAATCTTCGTCCAACTCGCGGGGTATGTAAGTTAAGACGTGAGTGGGGTCAGGAATGTACTTCCTCAACATGGATACATAGAAGATATCATGTGTACCCTCCAATTCTGGTGGTAGAGCTATCCTGTAAGCTACCAGTCTGATCCTTTCTAGTACATCGTACAATCCCATAAACCTCAGACTAAGCTTTCCCTTCTTGTCGAACCGTATTACCCTTTTAACTGGGGAGATTTGCAAGAATACCTTGTCTCCAACTCCAAATTCCAGATGTTTCCTCCTGACATTTGCATAGCTCTTCTGTTTGGACTGAGCCGCCTCAATCCTCTCTTTGATCACATTCACCTTCTCACTAGTAGCCTGTATCAAATCTGGACCTAGAATATGCCGCTCACCAACCTCATCCCTATAGAGTGGAGTCCGACACTTTCTGCCATACTGTGCTTCAAATGGAGACATTCCGATGGTGGCCTGATAACTATTGTTGTAAGAGAACTCATTAAGGGGAATGTGCTCATCCCAACTGTAACTCACATCCAAGGCACACGCTCGAAGTAGATCCTCCAATGTCTCGATAGTCCTTTCCGACTGACCATCAATCTATGGGTGAAATGTAGTGCTAAAGTTCAGTTGTGTGCCCATAGCCTTCTGTACACATGTCCATAACTTGGAAGTGAATCTAGGATCTTGATTAGAAATGATGCTTATCAGTACACCATGCAACTAGATAATGTTGTCAATATATAACTTGACCAACTTGTCCATAGAAAATGTGACCTTGATTGGGATAAAGTGAGTTACCTTGGTCACGTGGTCTGCAACTACCCAAATGGCATCCATACCCTTCTGAGTGCAGGGTAGGCTCTTGACAAAGTCCATGGTAATATTCTCCCATTTTCACTCTGGAATAGGTAGTGACTGCAATAAACCATGGGGCCTTTGTCTTTCAGCCTTGACTTGCTGGCACGTGAGGCATCTAGACATGTGCTTGGCCACATCATTCTTCATTCCCTTCCACCAGTAGGAGCCCTTAAGGTCCTTATGCATTTTAGTGCTGCCGGGGTGAATGGAGTATGGAGAGCTGTGTGCCTCTCTCAAAACTGTCTCTCAAATCACCACACTAGGCATGTGTAACCTCCCTTTGAACTTGAGAATCCCGCCTTCAGTTACAGAGAAATCCGGGTCCTTCTCGGTTCCTTCCTTGCATTTTACTATCAACTTCTGCAGCTTTGCATCAGTACCCTGAGCTGTAGTGATCTTATCCACCAGACTAGGTTGTACCATTAATGCTGATAGTGACAAGGTGACACCTTCCACTAAAAACTCCAAGTCTAGTTTCCTAGCCTCCTCTATAAGATGCTCATTGGTCGTTAGTGATGCAAGGTCAGTGATTTGGATTTCCGACTAAGTGCATCAGCTACCACATTGGCCTTTTCTGGGTGATAGTGGATAGTACAGTCATATTCCTTCATCAACTCTAACCAATGCCTCTATCTCATGTTGAGCTCTTTCTGGGTGAAGTACTTGAGGCTCTTATGGTCACTGTAGATCTCACTCTTCTCACCATACAAGTAATGTCTCTAGATTTTCAGTGCAAAAATCACTGCTGCCCGCTCCAAATCATGGGTGGGGTAGTTTTTCTCATAATCCTTCAACTAGCGGGATGCATACGCAATGACCTTCCTATACTACATTAATACACAACCCAATCTCAGTTTGGACGCATCACTATACACAACTATAGCACTTGTACCGGTCGAAATAGTTAAAACTAGAGTTGATACTAATCTTTGCCTTAGCTCCTTAAGCTATTTTCACAAGCATCAGACCACTCAAATTTCACACCCTTCCGTGTGAGTTGGGTCATTAGGGTAGTAATGCGGGAGAAGTTCTCAATAAACCTCCTGTAATATTCGGCCAATCCCAAAAAACTACGTATGTTTGATACACTCTTAGGAGTCTCCCATTCTAGGACTGCCTTCACCTTGCTTGGGTCAACCTCTATACCTTTATCTGAAACAATGTGGCCTAGAAATGCCAGCTGTGACAACCAGAACTCACATTTGCTGAACTTGGCATAAAGTTACTTCTCTCTCAGACGTTGCAGTACTAACCTCAAATGCACGACATGTTCTTCTGCACTCTGATAGTAGACCAAGATGTCATTAATGAATACAATCACAAACTTGTCTAAGACATCCTGAAATACCCGGTTCATCAAATCCATAAATGCAGCCGATGCATTGGTTAACCCAAATGACATCACCAAGAACTTATAATGTCCATACCTTGATTTGAAGGCCGTCTTGCTGGCATCACTATCCTTGATCTTGAGTTGGTGGTAGCCCGATCTAAGGTTAATTTTGGAGAATACCTTGGCACCCTGCAATTGATCAAACGAATCATCTATCCTTCGTAAAGGATATCGGTTATTGATGGTTAGCTTGTTAAGCTCCCGGTAATCAATGCACAACCTTATACTTTCGTCCTTCTTCTTAACGAACAATAGCAGTGCTCCCCATGGAGTTCAGAAGATCTTGAAGTTGCACCTGCAGTTGCTTCAATTCTGTGGGGGCTATACGGTAAGGGGCTTTTGACATTGGTGCCGAGCCGAGAAGTAGATCTATAGCAAACTCTATCTCTTGGTCTAGGGGCAAACCTGTCAAGTCATCTGGAAATACATCGAGAAATTCCCTCACCACATCTAGCTTAGTCAAGGGCCTAATATTTATCTCAATATCCATCATAGATGCTAAGGCTCTGTACTGTAACATTCTAAAAAATGGGTTCTGATGTTTTTCTATTTTTTTGAAACAAAAATGAGGTAAAACCTGTATGGAAAGCCCGGTTCAATTTCTTGTTTTTTTGAAATGAACTGGGCACTTATGAGACTTTTGAATCCATTTTTTGGAGCATAAAATACTTGCTTTTCACTTCTAGAATTCATTCTGAGCAAAAGGCGCCGAAATAGGTATCACTTATAAGTTATGAAGGGTAAATGGGGAAATTACCCTCAAAACATAACTTTGTTATGTTTCAAGGAACCCTAACCCCATTTTCACTTGCAGGAGGCGAGAGGCGAGAAGGAGGCGAGAGGAGCGAGAGGTGAGAAGGAGGCGAGAGCTGTTGGCGGACAGAACCTCTGAGTCCAACTCTAAAACCATACAAATCCCATTCTTACCTTTCAAGCTCAACCTCACATCGAACACCCCACAGCAACTCCCTTGATCCTTGGCCACATGATTCTTCAGAGCAGAGGACGAAAAGAAGGAGGCAGGGGGAGCGGCAGATGAAGCTCCAGCTTCAGCTCCCCCGGGAATTGTCAATTTATCCGGGGATCCCAACTGAGTACCCACATCAGAAACAGAGCAAGTGTGGCTAGAAGTGTCGGAGTTGATGGGAGAAACCCTCCCAGGAGACAAGATACGACGAGGGTCGATGCGGCCAACCAAGCCCAATCCAGTTCTGTTGCTGCTCTGAGGAGAAGTAAGGAATGACCCAGCACCAGATTTGGATAGGACATCAGATTTGAGAGGGGTTTTGGTGTGAGAATCGCTCAAGTTTTCAGGGCCGTCGGGAGAAATGCCGAACGAACAACACCAACTCCGGCGGAACCCACGGCCTTCACTCTCACGATGACTCTGGCCTTGCGTTTTCCTCCGGTGGCCAGAGTCCCCCATTGGTGAACTCTCTCACTTATTTTGTTAAGTACTGTGGAGACGGAGTAGCCAAGGGAGGCACTAGTGCTTGAATTTGTAGACGCATCATACAAAGTGGTTTGTTGATTGTCGTGGGTTTTGTTGATAACTTATGCTTGGCTGAGCGAAGAAAAAGAGAAGACGAATCTAACTATATTTGAGAGAGAGAAAGAGAGAGAGAGAGAGAGAGAGAGAGTGAGAGGACATTCCTGAGTATATAATTAGAGGAATGTAGAAGAAGAAGTTGCAAATTTTCAATTGCAGGGTGGAAGCAACGGTAGTGACGGTGATGGGCTATATTGCTGACTGCTTGGAGCCATTATTTTTCCTTTGAAGCTGCTAAACTTGCGTTGTATAGTGCAAATGTATCTGTGCAAGTTGTGGGTGGGGCACGGCTTGTTCCTGTCTAGTGTTTCGAATCAGAAATTGGGTTTCTGAATTATCAGGGGGAAGGAGAGATAAAAATTTACTTTATTTATTGAGGAATCAGAAAAGAAATTTAGATTGGAAGAGTTTGAGTAAATTCAGGACAAGTATAGAAAAGTGATAATAATTTTTCCTTGATCTTTCATAAATATTTCCAAATAAACTTAATGAATCTGATTTTCAGAGGAAGATGGAGAATTTTGTTGATATCGTACCCAATTTTTAACCCTTTTATTAACTGATTTTGAATTGAATCTTCTTGATGGTGGCAAATTCATATGAGTTTGTCTTCATCTACTTGGGCACGATTTAAGAAGTACAGATTACCACAATGGCCAGAACTATGTATGGTATTTGGTGATACATATACAGACGGCGAAGGAAGTGGGACTCAAACTACCATGTTGGAAACTTAGAATTTATTAAAAAACCATTGACTATCCTTAGATTTTATTTAAAAATCACAACTTTGGCACCCATGGTGAAGATGGCACTTTATGTAAATATTGGTTTCTAATAGAAACGATTCTGTTAAGTACGAACCATACATGTTTCTGTTTCTTTTAGGTTATAAAATCAATTTTTTTTTGCGATTACCATACAACATTTAAGATGCAGAATCACTCCAAAAAAATAAAAATGCAAAAAAGTGTGCTAGACCCAAAATCATGTTAAAAAAACAGAATCGTTACAGTACAGAGCCTAAGTAGCCTTGACATCCTTTATCTAGCAATTTCTTCATCTGGAGTGCTGATATGATAACCTTCTTGGGTTTCTTGGGCTTATCCCCTTGGAAGACAACTCATCCTTGTCACGAGGTCTAAAAATGATTGCCTTTTCAGTATATAGCACACTGGCTTTGTATGCGGACAATCAGTCCATCCCTAGAATCATGTTGAAGTCGATCATATCCAACTCGATCAAGTGAGCATTTAACTCATGTCCACCTATGGTCACTGGACAAGCTCATATGCATAGTTCAGACCTACTACACTTCCTGTAGTGGTACTCATTGCCAAACACTGAGTCAGTCCCTTGGGTAGAGTTCCCATCTTCTTTACAAATGCCAAAGACACAAACGAATGCAAGGCTCCTGAGTCAAATAATACATGTGCAGACAATAATGATGTCAATAATGTACCTGTCACTACACCGGGTGCAGCCTCTGCATCTTCCATGGTCATAGCAAATACTCTGCCCTATGGTCTCTGGCCTTGTAGGGGATATACTGTTCTGGGTGCTGCATAAGTCTGCTAGGGCCTAGGTGGCATAGTGTATGGTGCATCACCTAGCCTCCGGTGGGGGCATGTCCTTGCTAGATGGCCTGGTTGATCATAATGAAAACATCTTGGGCTCGACCCCACAGATTAAGACACACCATTGGAGCGAGAGAACTAAGAAGTTTGGCTTGCCTCTGGCTTTCTGAACTGTACTGGAGTTGGGTTGATATAAGACACCCGAAAGGGTTTTCTACCTCTCCTGGAATCAGTAGACCCCATAGGCTTCTTTCCCATTCTCTGTTGGGCCAAGAAGTTATCTCTATGTCGGTCTTCAGTAAACTTGGCCACTTCGACCACCTCGGCAGAAGTCTACAATTTTAACCCAACTATGGTTGACCTAATACCTGGCCTCAACCCTTTCTCGAACTTCTTGACCTTAGCCCTATCATCTTAGAGATGCTCAAGAGCAAAATGGAGTAGCTCCTCAAAGCGTTGCTAATACTCAAGCACAGACTGGGACCCTAGCACCAACTGAGAGAACTCACTCTCTCTCCTATCCCGAAAGCTTTCTTGAAAATAGTTCTCAAAGAAGGCCCCTTTGAAGTCTGCCTAAGTAGGGTTTGGTTTACTCGGCCTCAGAATGGGCTCAGTAGCACTCTTCCAATCATTAACCTCATTTTGCAGCTGGTAGCCCGCACACAAAATTTTTTGTTCCTTAGTGCAACACATTAGCCTAAACACCTTTTCCATACCACCAATCCATCTTGATGGATACATCGGATCTTGGCCCATCTTTGAGAAGCATGGAGGCCTAAGCCTCTGAAACTTTTCCATCATTTTTTTCAGGTCCTTCCAACCCTCTACGTGTGCCTAAGCTTGTTTTGGTGCCGGGTCTTGTACATGGCCATGTACATTTTGCTGCCCATGCCCATGCACTTGTGCCCCACCTGATGTTTCAAGGGTAGCCGATCCGGTGGATACCAGAACGGGTGCCAGTGGAGTAGAAGGTGTGGGCGGTGCATTACGGGCTTCCATTGCCACTTGGATCCGATTATCGATCTCGGCCATGAACTGATTCTGTCTTTCCTCAACTCCTCGCATCATATTATTCATGATGGAGGCCACATTATAAGCGGTAAGAACCGGTAAAGTCAGGGGTGCATTGTGGGGTCTACCCCGATTCTTTGTAGGGGAAGCAGGAGGTGATAGGAGTGATTGGCATTGGGATCGGGTGTTCCGGCATGACATGACTTATGTGGAGGAATCCAATTAGTTCACATGCATGTACAAGGTTGCATGTAATTGGAACACATACATACATAGTGGGTCCCATATGTATACATAAGGCAAAATTAGGGTATGAGAATGCATAAGTGGGGTCCATAAATATTGGGATATGATCGCATGCATATCAAGAAGGGGCCCATAATTAAAGAAAAAAAAATAATAACAAGTATCTGGAAATAATCAAAATGTATTCCCAAAATAGTTCACTAGAAACAGGGGCTATTTTCACCAGAAATATGGGCCATCCACCAAAAATATCAGTACTATTTTCGGTGGGACTGGCAGAGGTTGATTTGGTGATTTTCAACTCATAAAAAACAGTCATCGGATCCAGGTCCAGTGTTTCCAGTGGCTTGTTTCTGGTGGACCTAAAATCGCTATTTAAGGTTCAGGTTTGGGGTTTCTTTTGCAAAACCCTATTCCTACTTGTGGATAAAGAGAGAATACGGCCAACGAAGGTTCACCAACCCATTCTCCTCCTTTCTCTTATGATTTCGTGACCAATTTGCGCCGCATACGCATTAAGGTAAGTTCTTATTCTCTGACCTAGTTTTGAGATCTTCTTCTCTGTGAACTTTGTTTCAATCTCCTAACTTAGGTTTTGCTCTCTGAATCCTTAGGAATCTTACTAAAACTATGACTGGAAGTCGTGTTCATACTCGCCGTGCCGTTGCACAAGAGCAACAAGACATTCTCGATAAAGCACAATACAACCCACTATTATTCCACTCTGTGGCCAAACAAGACCATTGGGAGAACTTCGAATACCATAATGTGAACCCGAGGAAGTACGTGAGGACGAGAGACTTCTAACAGTTCTACCTTCGCCAATGCTTCGTGGTGGTTGGGTGGTACCACACCTTAAAACTCAACAAGAAGTATTACCCATGGCTGGTGAGGTTGTTCTATTGCAACCTCCAATGTGTGAACCGAGGCATTGAAGAGATGTGGATCATCTCCTATGTGAAGGGGGTCAAGATTTCTTTTGACATGAGGCAACTAGCCAACCTTCTGATGATTGACAACACAGGGGATTTAGTCTACTACCCAGCTCGGACTCCGGCCTATGAGTTCCAGAACCCCAGTGTGCTTCAAGAGATGAATAACATGTTAACCAAGGATGCTTATGGGTGGGAGCGCACAACCAACTACCTAACCACTCCAAAGGTTGTTTGTCGAATAGTCCAGCTGAACATCCTTCCCACCTGTGGACACTTCGATGAGGTGTCTATATTACACGGTTACATAATGTACTGCGTGTACATGGGGGTGCAGATACGCCTTCGCTACCTTTTGATGTTGACCATGGTGACTCGGTCTGAGGGAGGGGCACATAGAGCTGGGAACTTATACTATGGGACAGTCTTGACGGACGTGTTCCTTCGCTTTGGGGTCGACCTAGAAGGTGAGGAACACTTGGGAGATGATGTCATAGACTTCAACCAAGACTCTTTGTGGAAGATGACCCTAGACATGAGTGAGGTATCACTTGCTAAGGCTGAGGATGATCAGCCAATGGAGGTAGAGGATTAGCTGGGTGTCGAGCTGGAGTCATTAACGGAGGTGCAGAGGGAGATGTTGGTGGGGTTGGTGGAGGTATTGGTAGAGGTGCTGGTGGTGTTGGGAGAGGAGCTGCTGGGGTTGGCGGTGTCCCACCACCTAGCCCTTAGACTATGGGTTCCAAAGTAGCTTTTACTTCCCATGGGACCAGGGGTGCGAGGCCTTATGGTCTCAACGATGTGATGGCTTGCTTGGACACCATTACAGAGCTGTTGAGGAGGATGGACAACCGGCTCGAAAGCATGGATAGGAACTATTGTCTTATGGACAATAGGGTGGCCTCTCTTGAGGCACAGATGTAGGTGAAGGTCTTCCATCTCGCCATACCGGTGCCACCTTCAGGAGCACAAAACTAGCCTTAGAACCAGGCTCAATGCCAAGAGCAATAGCAGGATCAACAGGAGTAATGGCATGTTACCACTATAGTATTAGGCTTTTTCTTTCAGTATTTTCTTTATAATTCCTTGTTCTAGAATTTAATTGATTTTTATTTTTTGTCATTTGCTTTAGTTATTTGAGTTTCCTAGACTTAGACTAGTTAGGATTTCCAGCTTTCTGTCTTTATTTTCATGAGAGTGGTGTAAGCTTATGTAATCAAGTTCTTTATTTAATGAAATGGCTTTAACACCTATGCTTGTCTCCTATTTGTGTAAATTCTATTATTGTTGTCTTTAAGGTTTTTATTTAAATCCTAATTTTCCCAAGTCATGGTTTGGTTGAGATTATGAGTTAAGGCAGAGCATCGCGCTCTGATACCAGGCTGTCACACCCCACTTCCAGTAGACCCAACTTATTATTAGGAATACTGGTGGTGTAAGACACATACCTGTCTTACAACTTACTAGGATCTCTAGTCGTAGTACCTTAAAATTTCATAATCTCACATCACAAACCAATCAAAAGCAGTGGAATTAGAGTAAAATAGCAGAATCATCAATAAAATGGGGAGAAATCTAATGATAATATAATATCCAAAACCAAGTTATTCTGTTGCAGTTATCTAAGACTTATAAACATTAATCCAAAAATATATAATCCATAGTTTATATTAAAAGGATTAAAAGTATGCTGCACAACTCATGGTGTGGCATAAGCACAGTGGTCACAAGCACAGTCCTGATCGTGCTCCTCTGCTTCTGGTATCCATCAGTCGCTCACACCGTACTTTGACCTAGAGGATATTGGGTAACATGCCATCGGCACCACAATACTTGTATCATCATCTAAAAAGGAGTGTATATGTGGGGTGAGCTTTCCAACTCACTCAGTGAGAGGTGGGGTTCATACACATCCAAGCATAGCATTCGTATAAGTATATATGATGCATGATTGCATAAATTAAACACATAGTCCATGATGCTCGTGAAGCATTTCATTTATTTTATTATCCACTTATCAATACAACTAAGTCTGGTAAATGCTACTACAACACATTAGGTTATATCCCTGGTCCTGGAACTGCCATTGACTACACAATGATATAAACCCTAGCCGTGATTAGTAGCCTTTCGGTCCCTGTAAGCGACATGGGTCACCCAGCAAACCCCTGACAACCCCCTGCTAGCTGTCACGACATCGGTACCAATCATCGACCATGCCTGATAAGTTCCTACCTCTAGCAACAATCACATCGTATTGCAGGTGTGGCATTCCGGAAAGGCACATTGAACATATCACAATGGTTTATCCAACACCTTAACCCCTATTGGCAAGGGTTCGTAGCATAGGGAGTGATACCTAACCACAAATATTCTACATGCCTTCATAGTGATACAGTTAGTATGATTTACATGATACCGGTTACACATCGGCCACAAAGTATAATCCATCTCCAAGTACAATCCCAGGGTACACAATATCGGTAACACCTCAGCCACAAAGTGTAACCCGTAACCATTTACCTAATCTAACATGCATAATAATAGTTGAGTATGGACTATGCAACACCGATACCAATCGTTGGCCACAAAGCATATCAATTTCCAAATACAATCCCGGAGTACATGATACCAGTAACACGTTGGCCACAAAGTGTAATCCACGACTACAATTAACTCTAATGCACATAATCAATGAATGAATGCAACAGACATACGGCAATCATGGTACCGGTACCACCTCGGCCACACCGATTTCATCTCATACATAGAACAAACATGCGACGATCACGATACCAGTACCACCTCAGCCACACCGGATCCTGCTATATATATCCATAAACATTTCATATCAATTTAATAAAAATGTAGCATGTGATAGCATACCATCATTATTTGAGCAGTTAGGAAATCATGTAAAGATATATTCATGTGAACAATTCTACATAATTAAACATTCTCAAAATAAAAGCAATCCATCACTCACCTTGATTATGCTCGTGTGAATTAGGGTTCAAGTATGGCCACCAATCGTTCAACTCAATTCTAGCCTCGGGGTACATGCGTGTCACTGTCCTAGACACAAGGGTAACTGAAGGTCAATCCGTGTCGAAAACATCAGGAGGGGCCCACATGAGTCACCCTCAAAGGGTACAGTCAAAGTCCATCAGTGATAGTAATGTCACCTGAAACACCCATCGAAAACAGATACTGTCCACCAAAAATACGTTATTTTCGATGGAGCTAGCAAAGAGCTCCTAAGGCTTGAATGTTCACCGGAAACAACCCACCGAAAGTAGGCCCAGTGTTTTCGATGGCTTATTTCCAGTGGCAGTACAACAATTACCCAGGTGAAGTGGGGCTTTTTGGCTAGGGCCCGATCGTCAAGATCTATTTCGTGGAGTTTGTGGGGGATGCTCCTAGCATCACTATGAGCTATTAAAATCCTGATTCCACTGAGTCATTTGGGAGATATGTCGATCGAACGATCAAAACCCTAGTTGGTCATTTAGCTAATCTTGTTACCGTAGCTCACCGGACTCGGTTTGAGCTCGACAATGGCTCCGGGGACATGAAATACGCATTCCTTGAGCTCGATAGGGTTCATGATCCAAGATCAATCCTATACCTAGCTTAACCTGGGTTAAATGGAGAGAGAGAGTAGTAGAAGAGGATGCACTTACCTCCGACAAGGATTCTGGCAACTAGGCGGCAACTAGCACCAAGGTAAGCTCCCTTCCTTCTTCTTCCACTTATTCTTTTCTTCTTTTCTTCTTTTCTCCCCCCCCTTATCCTCTCCCATGTTTGCACACAATGAGAAATCAGGAAATGAATCCTCATTTCTAACTTATAAGTTAAGTAGGCCTATTTGGGTTAACCCTATTTGGTCCGATTGGGTTAATCCAACTTCTGGAACATGAGGACCTGACTACTTTGGTCCATAAGGTGTTCATATCAAGAGGAAAATATGGGGGAGGATTTGGAACCATCTAGGGCTGTCCACGATGAGGGTGGCAAGACCCACAGGAATTGGAACCCCCACAGTAGCCTGACAGGTCACCGGAATCACCCATCGGATTCAGGCCCAGGTTGTTTCCAGTGGCTTATTTTTGGTGGTTAAGATAGTCTGCTGTCTTGACTGCTTACTATCTACCAACTGGCCTCGCACAGGTAGTTACCCTCGACCGTGCTCATGGTCTTCCGACAATTTTGATGCCCACCGGGATTTAGGTGTATAGTGTCGGGTCACTTACCATCTAGGATTGGAAGGTACGTATCCCCTACAGTTGGACTGGCATGTAATACACAAACATGTAGGGTAATCTCTTCCCCTTCAACAATGGGTGGCCGGGAGCCAAAATTTGGAAGTACTTCCCTCTTTCGGTCTGAGACCTATCACAACAGTTCAAATTAGACCGAGTCAGAGCATGGGTGTAACAACCCTTCACTTCCCCTAGCACATCTTTGGGCAACCCTCTTGATACAAGTCATCATCTCATTCTACATCTCATTGGTGTCTCCCTCGAGCTCCCACTGTCCTTGCCTGGGCCACATTATCATAAAATGTTCTAGAGGACTCCCCTTTAGTCTCCACTGTCTTATCTTAGGATGGATATATTCCCTCTTCCCATGCTCTTGTGCACTGAGGTACAAATCCATGACTACTAGTCTATGTTGGGTGGTTAGGCTTCCCCCAGGAATAACCTTACAATCCTTACACACATTTCTGTCTGGCCTTCGTATTAGAAAGTAGTATATTTGGCTTGAATGAGTCCCACTTTATAAGTAACTAACAAGATGACTGAACAAACACATAGTAAGAAACTGTAAATAGTTTATTTAATCTCATTAAATTGGGTTTAGTGGACATATCTAATATCCAAATATAGGATACGACTCCCTTCAATTAATTGGGTACCCAATTAGAGATCCAAGGGCTAGGCGGACCTCGGACATGCATCCCAGTACATGGGCATATTCCTAGGTCCTCCCAGCCATTGGATCATTAATTAGGTGTCCTAATTAATTGGAGATGATATTTTCCATAAAATATCCAACAGTGGTGATCACAACATGATGATGCTTCAATGACTTGATGTTGCCCAGGTCATTCCTTGTTATGTCCATATGCTCTCCAAATGCAAACTTCTTTGATACCCTTGGCATAACCACTTCAAAATCAAATGGATTGAGGTGATTTAAATTGTAAAACTTCCATAGGTGGAAGGGATCTTACAAAAAAAAGAACCTATCCCATGTCTTAGGAGATCAAAAAAGCCATGCAAAGAAACTGTAACTACTAAAAGTAACCTTGCAGTAGAGTCAAATTGAAAGATCCATCAAATAAGTGATGAATGTACTCTTGGCCACATTTAGTGTCATTTTAAATATTTGTAAGTCCATTTTGAATCCCTACAATTTCAAGTTCATTGTACTTCTCTACTGAGATATTTAATGCTTCTAGTGATGAAACATCACTCGGTTCAACACTAGGCAATGGTAATATTCCAAGTGTCATTACTTTATTGTTTTTACTCTTCATGGTTTGAGGTTGTTATTATGTTTACTATTATTCTGTAATTTTATTATAATTTTTTTTTGTTCTCATTTTATTTTATAATTTTTTTCTTCTTACTTTCACTATAGTAGATTGTAACTTTGGATTTTACAATTTTTTGTGCTTATCTTTTAATTCTAGCTTGTTTGTAGGTTTTCTTTAATCTTAATAATGTAATTTTTTGTCATGTAGCTTCTTAGTTTAATCCAAATTTTCTATTCATTATTTTCATTTGGAGTTTTTTTTTTATTGTTATTTATTATTTTTATTTTGCATCTACATTTAAGCATTTAGGATCATACTTAGCACCAAGGCACATTTGACTTGGTGAGCTTGTGCGTCTGTAGCTTTCACTTCTCACATATAGTGCCTTAGAGGTCCTTGCTTGAGTAGCTTGAAGGTCTTTTATTGAGCTAGTTTTTTTTTTTAGCTTGCTCAAGGTGAAGCTTCTTGTTTGTGACATGAACTTGACTTCATCATATGCTTCTAGAGCTAGTTGTAAGATGAGTTCTGCGATTATGAGTTGAGTGCTAATACATATTCATTTAAGAGTCAAAGTTAGTGAGACAAGGTTGTTATTATCAAAATATATTTGTAAACTTAGGGATGCAGGCATTTTCCCAAAAGAATAAACCTTTTTGTAAAGTATGTTTTATGAAACAAAACAGGGATAGAATTTGTTAGCTCATAATTAGCTTTTAGAATTAGAATTAAGAAGCTTGGTTTAACCATTACAAATAATGTATCAGATTAGCTTTATATTTAGTTTTTATTAGTTTTTCTTTTGCATAAAAAAATATCATAATCAAATTCCTTATATTTTTTTAGGGGAAGGGATTCTTGCATGGTTGGTCGCATAAATTCCATCGACGACCCCATTAAATAGGGGGCAGATTGGGTATTTGAATGGGGTTTTGTCCCCATCCAAAGGTTTTTGTGCGCGATCGTGCACCATACACAGTTGTGCACAAAACCTTTACTTATTTTTATTTTAAATTATTTTTTGAAAATAAAAAATGTAATAAACTCAATATCACTTGGTATTTCATGTTTTTTTTTTTAATCATAAAAATGCAAGAATCACACTCATAGAACCTATCTAACTTGGTATTTGGAGTATATATCTGATGTACCTAGAAATCCTCTTAGGCGCTTTGACAAACCTACAAAGAAAGACCAGCGGGGGAACTCTCTGATACCTAAGATTTCCTTTGTAACGAATACTCAGAAGTTTGAGTTTAAAAAGTGTTCAACCCCTTGTTATTAGTCTTACCTCGGTATTTATAGGCGATGCCTGGAGAATGGTGGATGTGGAGAGTCTCGAATTGGAAAGATAGTTAAGGTAGGCACCTTTTAGATGAGCCTCATTGGGCAAGTGTTGCCTTGGCGAGCTGGGAGTCCATATTTTAGTAGACTCTTGAGGATTTCTTTCATGGGCTTCAAGGATAAGATCCACTAAGCTAGAAGTCAGCAAATCTCGGAGGAAGATTCGGTCTTGTGCATAGCTAGTGCATGATGGCATGTATGTTCGAGTAACCATCCGTATACTGAGGTCAGATTGCTCTGATCTCGATGTTCAGCTGAAAAGTTGGGGATTGATCTAGTGCCTTGTCACATAATTCGGCATTGGGTCGTTCATGATGATCATCCTTATCCTGGATACTGAGATCGGTGGTGGGGAGAAGATGCACCCAGCTTAAGTACCAAAGCAGTGTATATTGCCACATGTCATATCCTAATTGGTGGCTACTTTTTATATCATCAGAAGCCCCCACCCTCGCAGGCCAAAGGTACTGCTCGGTCTCCCTACCAACCCATTTCCTTGCATTTTACTTATCAATCACAAGTATCCAAAAAGCATTAAATGTGCCACCTATTGTAACCCGACAGTCACTGAGAGGGGGAGTGAATCAATGAGTCTAGTTCCAATCACTTTAAACTGACTCGAAATCTGACTAAGCAAATCTTGTTGTACATGTCCCTGTTCGCACACAATCGTATGCACACTAAGCCTCTCATAGGCACTTCCAAGTGTATATACTCATTCCACATTTCATGTACTTTAATAATAAGGACATACCCACAACACAAGAATTTTACGAGATTTGGCAATAAGCCTACGTCCCCAGAGTAGTGCCTGTAAAGGCTTTGTGCATACTCAATACATTACTTTTAACTGCACCTACAATCAAGAGCACCCACACCTGATTTTCTCAACCCGCAGTTGAGATGGCACATGAAGTGCCAATATAATTTGCAGCACTCATTGCAAGGGAGCACCCACTCCCAGTGCTTAGCAGCCACTAGCACCCAGTACATAAATATAGACAAAATTTTGACTTATATATAGTTCCCTACAATTAGGCCCTCCCTAGTATATATACATCCACAACTTGCTAGGATGCATTCATTTTCACAAACAATACATGTAATGTAAATCTATGGTTAGAGTTAGGGAACTCAAAATCGAACATCTGGGATGATCTGGGAACCTCCACTGACCATTGGAACCTCCAACTTGACTTCTCAAGGTGAACTTGGCTTTTCAAGTATTCACTAACAAGCTTAACGTTCAACCTTCTCTCGCCTTGTCTTTTTACTCTTCAAAGTACCAACAAATTCTCAATCTCTCTTTTCACTCCTTTCCTCTTTTTGGCTTCGTTTGTAATCAAAATATCATCAATACTTCCCAACCAACTTTCTAAAACACCATTAATGGAGTGCAAAACAACTCACATGAAGCCTTCAAGCTCATTCAATGGCCATCAATGGAGGGAGAGCTTCACTCTAAAAAATCGTGGTCTTCCTCTCATAAAACTTTTTATTTATTTATTTATTTTTTACTTCTAATAGATAGAGGACAAAAAATTGAGAAAATGAAACTTGAATATATCATTTTCCCCTTGTGATTAGGGAGATATGACCATTTGAAGTTGGCGAAATTAGAAATCTCAATTTGGAATCTCCGAAGGGGTGGTCTGGCATTCGCTGGCTGTACGGAAAAAGTTGCACAAATCTCAATCGTTGATCTGAATAAGAAAGCACCTTTAATGTCAACCCTTGGATGAAGACAACAGTTCTTAAATTCGGATCATTGATGAGGAATTTGCTGATGTGTACTTACATAGGGGCTAAAAGCACCTACGTTAGCACCCTTTTCGTTGTCAATCACGGATTGGGTGTGCAGTGCGAATTGTGGAGTGTTGTCTACAGCTTTTTAAAAAGTTGAAATGAACCTTGTCCATTCGATCAGTTTCTCAAAAATTAGAGCTAATAGGATCTTGTCGATTGGAATCTTCATAAAGGATCTATGCATGTGCTCTAGCTACTGATCGGCACCTAGCAGCATGGTCTAGCTTAGCGGTGTTAATCTATAAACCGAACTGGAAAAACCTGCTCGAACCGACCCAATTTAACCAGATCCAAACTGAATCGAGAACTTATTGGGCCGATTTCTGTCTGCGTTTTTCAAATTGTTCAGTTTTGGTTTGGTTCAATCTAAATCGACGATTCACCTGTTAACCTGGTAATTGAAATCGAATATGATACCGAGCCAATAAGAGCCGATGAACCTAAACTCTAAAAAGACCTACTCCTAACCCTAAGTATAAAAATCCTAAAATCCCTAATCGCCTAATCCTTATTCTTCTCTATTCAGAAGCCCAACGTCGTCAGCCTCTTCCTCGTCTCTGGCTCTCCTCACCTCGATCGGTAATGGCAACGACAACGACAACAACAACAGCTAGCTGGTTTCTCTCTCTCTCTCTCTCTCTCTTTCTCTCTTCACTGGCCTCTCTTCCCTTAGACTACCTTGGAGTTAGGGTGGACATCATTCATTCTTCTTGCAGATAGCAGCAGAAGTGCATAGGGTTTCTTTGAGAGTGGAAGATAGCAGCAGAGTGCATCGTCTCTTCCCTTAGATCCCTTGCAGCTAATGATCCTCTTATTAGTTAATGATTTATTGAAAGGGTTGATGCAAGACATGAAACGGATTCAATAAGTGAAAATGGGGATGCTTGCCTTGCAACATTCGAGGGTTAACATCAAAAGAGGCCCATGACCAAATCCAAAAATCCACAACTGAAAAAGACGAAAAGGAAAAAGATGAATCTTTCAGAAGAAGAAGACTCTTTGTGAATGAACATGAAAATCAATTTCTTGTGAATCAGTCACATTCGAGGGATTTTTTTTTCCTTTTTGGGTTTCCTTTTTTTTTTCCCCCTTTTTTTCTCACTTTCTCCACCAACTCCGAGCCTATACCAAATCCAAAAACCCATTACAGGGGAAGAAGCTCCATGCCCAGATCATCAAAACAGGCTTGGAAAAATTGGAACCACGCCCTAACAACCTCATCGATATGTATGGTAAATGTGCTCTATTCAAAGTAACATTTCACCTGTTCGATCCAAACCTGAATAAACTTAGAAATCCAAACCGGCGCCAACCTGAACCCAAACTGCACCGAAGTTGGAACCGAACTGAAACCGATAAATCCTTATTGGGTTTGCTTCGATTAGTGTAAAACACACACCAAAATTGGTGGAACCGAACTGAAATCGATGGAACCGAGCTGAAACCGCACTGACCCAGACCATTGACACCCCTAGTCTAGCTGTGGCCATCCAATATGAATCCCATACCTTATCTTTATAACTACTAAGCCCCTCCGGCATATTTTTTTTAATGCTAAAAGGCCTAAAGCCTCAACTTTCAATATTTTCATAAAGCCCCTCCCTTTTCAAATTAACTTCTAACAAGACCACTCTCCACGACAGCATTTTAGTTCTTCAGACCGTCTTCATGGAAATACTTGCAACTTTTTCATACAATCTCCAATCAAGGCAAAGAAAAAGTGTTAGAAGCACGACTCGATGCTCTACAACTTTTCAAAAGACTTGATCATTAGACTCAGCCATGAAAAAAATATTATATTTCTCCTAAACCTTTCAGACGCCACAACTTTCTTATATGGAATCGAAACGCGATTAAACCAAGTGTCTTGGAACGATTAGATTTTTCTGACATTGAGTCATGTAGAAATTTTCTTCCAGAAAAATTATCTCCAATGCCGAAACTACTCCTGACTACCACATAAGTTAGTTATTTACTACAGATACCGTAACTTCTTCATATAGTGTCGAAATTGGACAAAATTAGGTGTGTTAGAAACGATAAATTATACTCTAACTTTTTCGTAAAGAAAGCATCTTCCAAAGAATTCATTTTCACTACCGAAAATTCCCCCGAGCATAAATAGGCTAAATTTGTCAACTTTGACTCGGAATCCCGCACCATCCATCATGGATGAATCAATCTACTTCATACACAATATGTAGCACTGTTATCTCATCGGAGAGACTGAATGCTATCACATCACCCAAACGGTCCACATCATCATTGTCATGTGGACGAGGTTATCAACCAAGACAATCAGAAAACAACAATCTCCACTTTTGGAGTTATTGGCAACGACCTCATCACCAATACACTCTAAAGCTCTGATGAGTAACTCTATCCTCCTTTGGCAATAATTACAAAGGGAGGAATCAATGGACTCCCCTTAAGTTGAATACAGGGATAACATGATCAAGTAACTTGCTCCCGTCTCTCCTGATGCCCCTAGTACTTGGGAAGAACCACCACTCCCAGCTTCTATTTGAGAAACTAAAATTGTTCATTAGGAAGCAGTTTAGTGAAGATGTCAGCTACCTACACTACTGTGAAGACAAAATCCATTATGACTACACCTTCCATGATCTTATCTCTCAAGAAATGATACCAGATAACAATATATTTCATTCTCAAATGCATCACTAGGTTCTTAGAAATGTTGATTAAAATTATATTGTCACAATACAGTGGCACTTCTTGCTCAATCCCTACACTCAGATCCTTTAACATCTGCTCCATCTGTAACATTTGTGTACAACAGGATGTAGCTACAATGCACTCTATCTCATTTATTAAAAGAGAAATAGATTTTTGTTTCTTGTTGTGCCTAGTCACAAAGCTGCTCTCCAACTAGAATACACCACCACTAGTGCTCTTCTTGTCATCCACACATCATGTCCAATTGCATCTAAGAAAGTTGACAGACTGAAGCTCTTGACCTTTAGATACTATAACCCAAACTCACTAGTCCCCTTTAGATATCTGAAAAATCTCTTCATTGCTGCCACGTGTATCTCCTTTGTTCCTGATCGCTGTCGTGAATGAATCAAAATAAAACCTAGCTAACTATGAGATAGTGGTAAGAAAGGGGTTTGACATAGAGAACTAAAAGGCTAAATTTACCAAAACTGATGTGAATGTTGTTTTGAAAATAAAATTGAAAAATTAATACTAAATTAATGACTAATTAACAAAAGTGAAAATTTACGAGAAGAATGGCCTTTAGGTTTAGAACCCCCATTGACATGATTATTTAACTCTGGTGCATACTCCGATTCATTAAAACTACAAGTCTAATGCAACCACAGAATGATAATTTTGATTTATTCTAGGTATAACCGATCTTGTTGAGCAGTATCATCTTTTGCATATGCTTCGCATGCTTAGTTCGGTTAAAGGCTAACATCGATCCAACCGAAATTTCAATAAAAACTATTGTTTGAATAGAAAATATGAATCATAGAAGCACATTCTCTAAAGTAAATAATTAAATTAAAATCATCCACAAAGGGATGGAGCCTTAACATTAAACAATAATGTATGCTTAAACCAGAAATTAAATAACAATAATCAATGGTTCATTTACGCCTAAATACAAAGGGGACTTAGCCGCTCATGGTGCGTATCAACGAAGGGAAGTAATGACGATGTTCTTCCATGGAGACACGAACAGGTGAAGGAAATCAGTGGTCATGTGGCACAATGCGATGGTGGTGATCTCTGCGTAATGCTATGTAGATCCATGGAGGAGAGGAAGAGACACAAACAATATGGAAGCACTCCTTAAATAAGGAGTGAGTGAAAGAGAAAAAGAGAGATGGCATGACTAGGGAGAGAAGCTTCTTACTATTAGAATACTCTTTTGGAGTAAAGTCATCTTCATCATTGATGAGCACATTTATGTGTGAAATCTAATGTAGTAAAACATGCATTTTACATATTTATAATGGAGCTACCTTGGGTTTTACTCTCTTTTTGCAGGTTTTATATTTTCAAGGGCTTAAGGAATATTGGGCACTATATCTTCAATTTTACACGTAAAGAGGTCCCATTTCTTTCCATGGTTGTGAAGAGGATGAAATTCTGAGCAAGATGGAAGTGTTCAATTACAAGTACACATTCGTTTGGTCAACCGTACAAGTGATTATTCTTTTCGAGGTAGAAAAGAATAATGGATCAGAACTGAACCGAGATGCAGAACCAGCCCATCGTGTTGTCCCAAGGGTACAAGGAATATTTCAGATGCCAACAAAGATCGATAGACCACATCCTTAAGTGATTGAAGATTCGTTTTTGGTAACAACAACTACCTAGCGTAGTTGGTGAGTTGTGGTGTGCAAAATCCCTTGCTTATTAGGAGGTCTCAAGTTCGAACTTCTTAGTTGCCATTTTGTTGAGTTATTTTTTTAGAAGATTTTCTCTCTCCTACTCATCACTTAAAGGAGGTCGGCCAAGATAGTTGTACGCAAGTTTGAAGAAGAGAGAGAGAAAATAAAGTGAAAAAAATAGGAAAGAAGAAAAAAAAAAGAAAAGAAAAGACAAGGGCATGGAAGGAATTTCCTATTAAAATAGAATATTGTCCAAATCTAAGCAAGAAAAATCGGCCAAAGGGGGGAGAAAAATAGAAAAAAGGGAGAAAAAATAGAAAGAAAAAGGCAAGAAAAATCGTGGGAGATCTCTCTCCACACGTTTTCTCTCTTCTCTCTCCTCCACTTCATCAACAAGATAAAAAAATATATATTTTTTTTAGAATCTAAAATCGTTAGCTTCCCTCCCCCATTCTTTATATAACAGAATTAACACAAGGGGAGGAAGCACTTCATTCTTCTTCTAGTGTTTTTTCTTAGTTACTCTATCTCTTTCTCTAGTTTTCTCTTTCTCTAGCTCTAGTTCTAGGTTTATGCTTTAAACACTTTTGTAAGTTCTTTTTATTCAATTAATGCAAACACTTTTTTTTTTATTCAGTCTTTTATTTTTATTGTTTAAGCAATTGAAATTGTAATTTTCAAGTTCTAGTTCTAGACTTAGTTCTAGGTGACAAGAACAAGCTATGAAGCATGTCTTTCAAGTTCAATTTCTTTCAAGTTCAATTTTTTTCTTCAGATTTGTTTTCTCTAGTACTAGAAATTTCAGATTTGGTTTATTCCAGATCTGGTTTTTAATACTGGTAGTATCTCAAATCGATCAAATTCTCAGTTCAAGGGATGAAGTTAGGCTCCTTCGGTAGTCTTCTCTCCCCCCTCTCATTCCCTCTTCTGACTACCCTCTCTTTCTTAATTTAGGATTTTAATTTCAGTCGTTACATTATTGCTATCCCTTTCCCCCAAGGTTCATGGCTAATGTATGTATTGGCTTTGCCCCTCCTAGCCATAGAACCATCATTTTATTGTTTTTATTTTAATTGTCTCCCTTTCCCTAAAGACAAGTAGAGTAACGATTGTAAGAGTGACTCTCTGGTCAAGTAGGGAAGCTCATATTATGATGCATCCCTCGAACTAAGTAGAGAAACCTACTTGTGAGTCTCTCTCTAGCTTTATCCCATTTCTTTTACTTTATTTTTATTTCAGCATTTTTTCCTTTATTATTATTTTTTTAATTGCGTGGGTTGTTTATTTTCAGTTATTTATTTATTTAATTTTAATTAGGTGGCTTACGTATTTAAATTCTTAGATGACGAATGGTGAGGACGTTATTTTAGATACATATGTTTAAGACGGTAGTTAGAATTAGATCACAATCATTAATCAGTTTACTTTCGCATTATTAAAAGAAGCAAAAAAAAAAAAAATAATGTGGTTGCTCTCCCTGTGTTCGACTCATAGCTACACTGATCCATGCGCTTGCGGTTACATTTAAAATCTCAAACAATCATCTTCTTTTTTCAAGTCGTCTCTCTCAATCTCAATTCTCTGATGATATTCAATCTTAACCTTCAATAAGGCTAGCCCATCTTCATAACCATTAAATTGTGTAAGAATCTTAGCTTACTTCTTTAGTTGTGCTTTCAGAACCACTTTCTCTGGTTAATTGTGTCACAATCAATGGTCTTTTGTGAGAGTTGATACTCAAAGTCATATAAGGTCGTCCTTGACTTATCAACTTGCTATGTCAACTCAAGAACTAATTGTTCTTGCTCTTTGAGGTCTTAGGTAACCTTTTTGACTTTCTTCTTTTCTTTTCTAAGCTCTTTAATAAAAACTCTGAGTTTAACCTCTAGATGTGACTTTTCATCTTCCTCTTCTTCTTCTGAAGACTCTTCTTTGCTAGATGAATCCACCTTGTTTTCTTCCACATCTATTGAGACCGTGATTATAGCCTCATCATTTTCATCATCTGATAATTCTTTAGACTCTTCATTAGATGTGTCGCTGCATTTCTTGGAAATCAAACTTTTCATCTTGTCCCTGCCCGTCTTGTATCTATGTTAGAAGAACTTTTTCTTTCCCTTGAAATGGCTTTTCTTTTTCCCTTCATCTTCATCACTCACTATCTATCTCTACTTGGGACACTTGGTTGCAAAGTGTCCAACCCTTCCACAGGTGAAAGACTTGAAAGATAACTTGTCTTTGTATTTTCATTTTTTCCTTCTTTAGCTCTATGGCGAATGAGCCTAGCCTCATCTTCTCTCTCATTAGTGTCTTCCTCTAAAGGTTGCTTCTTCTTCTCCTTAAGTTTTAGGTTCTTTATTGTAGTAAAGGTAGCTTGTTTGTCACTGGACTTCCCTTTTCTTCATCTCATTTCTAGAGTTGTGAAAGTGCCATCCACTTGATCAAGGATGATACTGTCTAGGTTCTTTGCCTCTTTAATAGCTAACACCTTAGTGTCATACTTGATCAACAATGATCTCATGATTTTCAGACAAACTATTGAGCCTCTAGATTCCCTCTTAGTCCTCTAATGGAATTGAACTCTTCATTTACCTTGGACATATAGGTGAATATTCTCTCCCTCTTGCATTAGCAAACTTTTAAACTGACCTTTGAAGGTCTAAAGCTTGTCTTTTCTGATCTTGTCATCTCCTTCATATATGATCTTTAGTCTATCTCAGATTTCCTTGGCTGAGTCATAATCCATCATCTTGGCCATCACACTCTTGTCCATTGCTGAGAAGATTGTATTCACTATTTTTTTTGTTGTAGCCATAAGCCTTCTTGGCATCATTGTCAACTGGACTTTCCTTAAGTTCCTAATTGCCATTCAGAACTAAAGCCGAAGCCCATATGTCATATCCCAGTGAACCTAGGTAAGACTACATCTTTTTCTTCCGAAAGACAAAGTCAAACTCATTAAACCTTGGACCATGCCCTGAATAACCTTCACCTGCCATACGCCTCTGGATCACTCAGTTGTTGATCAAATTGTCACTGAATATTGGCTCTTATACTAATCATTTTAACATGGTATTCACTGAGATGGGGGTCAGTGAGTCTAATTCTGGTAAATTTAAACCAACCCAAAATTTGATTGGCAAACCCTATTGTACCTATCACTATTTGCACACAGTCGTATACACACTCAGCCTCTCATAAGCACTTCCAATTGTGCACACTCATTCCACATTCCACGTGCTTCAATGATATACAGTACAAACAATGGATATACCCACAACATAAGGATTTTACGAGATTTAACAATAAGCTTACGTCACCGGAGTAATACCTATAAAGGCTTCGTACCTACTCAATATAATACTTTTAACTGCACCTATAGTTGAGAGCATCCACACCCAATTTTCTCAACCCACAGCTGAAAACGCAGTGCCAACACAATTTGTAGCACCCATTGCAAGGGAGATCCCACCCCCAGTGCTTAGCGCCCATAAGCACCCAAAACATAAATACATACAAATTTACCTTATAATCAAAGCCCTTCCTAGCATATATACATCCACAACTAGCTAGGATGCATTCATTTCCACATATAATACATATAATGTAAATCTAGGGTTAGAGTTAGGGAATCTCACAACCGGATGCCTGGGATGATCTAGGAACCTCCACTGACTACTTGAACCTCCAACTTGACCTCTCAAGGTGAATTTGGCTCTTCAAGTGTTCACTGACAAGCACAATACTCACATCTTCTCTCCCCTTGTCTTCTTGCTCTTCAAAGTAGCAACAAACCCTCAATTTATCTTTTCTCTTGTTTTCTCTTTTTAGCTTGGTTTGGAATCAAAGTATCATTAATACTTCCCAAACAACCTTCTAAAACACGATTAATGGAGTGCACAACAACTCACATGAAGGCTTCAAGCTCACTCAATGGCCATCAATGGAGGGGGGGAGCTTCTCTCTAAAAAATCGTGGTCTTCCTCTGACAAAACTTCTAATTTTTGCTACCATTAGATAAAGGATGAAAAAATTAAGAAAATGCATCTCAAATGGAAACCCAAAAGTGGGTAATCATGTAATTTTCCCAACAATAAAAGAGACTCAAAATTACATTTTTCCCCTTGTAAAGGTTTTTTTTTCTTGGGTTGGGGGTTTAGAAATGGGTTCTCCTCTACCTTTTTCTAATTGAAATCCTCTACTGCCTTATTTCTTGGCTGAGGCTAGTTGCAATGCTGACATGTGGCCGATGCTACATGTATGGTGGATGGGCACCTTTGCCGGTTTAAAAACTTGGTTTTGAATTCGGACCGGATCGATCAAAACCCCAAAATAAGGACTCAATTTTCCCTTCTCCTTGTTCACCATTCTCTCTTTTTACCTGTGATTTCTCACTTCAAGGGTTTATTTGAATAGGAACTAAAACCCCCAACCTGCAAGATTTTTAAATATTCTGGTTTTAGGTTAGGAAATTTATTAATGGCTTAAGTAATTCCTGTAGTTTTTTATACTTACAGATCACAAATCTATACGTTTCTCCCTATAATGACTCATTGATTTGCAAAAATTCTTTTGATTTCGTGAGTTTTTCTAAGATATTGTTCAGCCCTTTCAATGGCAGCATTGAGCATCAACATCGATTGATTTAGCCTTTGAAACCAAGGCATCATTTGACAACGTTCCTAGAAACACGTTTCTACGTTTTCCTGCTCCAAGAAATGGAGAAACGGGGTAAATACTATTTGGTAAATGTGTTCCATTTCACTTTTTTTCAAAAATAGAAATTGAAATTTACAAGAATTTATGGTACAAGAAACAGGAACTCGTCATTTCCCGAAACAATTTATGGAGCTAAAAAAGACACCTGCCCGATAAATAGCCCTTCCTCCCTAATCAGTTTCTTCTTGCCTGTTGAAACACCACGAAAGGACCCTAGTACTCCTCTGCTGAAAGTGTCTGCTACCTCCAACAAGATTCAATTGTAGCCAACCCTCGTGATCACTGACCTAGCTCCCGTGAACACTATGGAGTTGTCCTCTTGTAGAGATTCGCCCTTCACGCTGCCTTAGACATGTGAAAGAGTGCATTCTTTCTTCACCCTTGAAGAGTCTACAAAAGTGGCAAAATCATCCAACTTCTACCTTAGATCATCCTTCGAAACCGTGCATGCAAACTTAGGCAGTCTAGTTGAAGCTTCGGTTCCTCCATCTGCAAGCCTATCTCTCCTCTGGAAGGTAGGATCATTATCTCCTCATTTATTGAAACCCTAAAAAATTTCAGTTGGAAATTTCTACGACCGCCTTCAACTTAGAGTTTTGATGCAAAGTCCAAGAAAGCTTGTCTAAGTTCATGCTTTCAACAAAAACCTTCGACTTTAATTCTTTACTTCAATAACAGCAACAATGTGTGGATTGGTTGAAAGGGAGAAATCCAGAGGTTCGGTTTTTTCTTGTCTAAGCTATGCTTCATTTGTCGCATGAGACAATCATGCCACCAAATTTTTAAGTGGTACCTCCAAAGATTGTCAACAATCCAAAGTTTTATCCATATTTCAAGGTAACCTACTATCTGGATTGAACAAATTTATTCTAGTTTTTCCCTGAAATTTTGATGTGCTTTACACAATTAAATGGACTAACCTGTGTGGACTCAAAACTAGGATTGCATTGGTGCTATTGATGGCACCCATATTAGTGTAATCGTACCTAGGTTGGAGGAAACACGTTATCAAAATCAGAAGGGTATGATCACACAGAATATTATGTGTGCATATTCATTCGATATGCGATTCACGTTTGTATATGCCGGCTGGGAAGGTAGTGCACACGATGCTAGAGTTTTTGAGGAAGCAAGAACAAATTTACCCTAGGGTTTCCTCATCCGCCACCAGGTATAAATATCTTATAAAATTATAGTTGTCTTTTTATATATGTATGTATCTAATCCTGTACATGTTTTCTTATTACTTCATAACAAATATTATGCTGTTGACTCGGGCTATGCAAATCAACTGAGGTATTTGGTGCTATTCAGGAGAGAAAGGTATCACTTACAGGATTATGGTGAGGGTAGACCTGAACCTAGAACAACAAAGAATTGTTCAATCATAGACACTCATCATTGTGGAATGTTATTGAAAAAACATTCGGTGTTTCAAAAAATAGATTCTAAATTTTAAGGAGTATGAAGGCATATGATATTGAAGATCAGACAAGAATCATAGTTGCTTGTTGTGGGATCCACAATTACATCAAGGAACAGGCAATTCAAGATGAGTTATTTTATGAGCTTGGAAGTGAACAAGTTATAGAGGACCTTATGAATCCCGATCCTTAGGTGTATCGTCCTTCAACATCTGATACGTCCCAGAGATGCTCAGCTAGACAAATGTCTTTGGTACGACTAAATATAGCCATTCAATTGGTTATATTGAGGAGAATGGCTACGATTCTGTTAGGTGGATCGTAAATTTTGTCAATCATAGTCGAAATGTGTTGTATGTTTCACAAAGTATTAAATAATGTAATTGGTTTTACTGAACTTATCTTACTTGAGAATGATGTTGTAATAACATTATTATTTAAATTGTATCAATGTTGTGCTATCATATAGTGTTTTAGAATTTGATTATATGTTGTTGTTACTGATAAGATTTTGTCATTTTATGATACTTTGGTATGATTGGTAGTATTTGTGCTCTACAGATGTCTTTTAGTGACACCGTACTAGCTAGGTGTGAATTTTGTATTGGTTTGTGCGATAAGTTCACAACCAAACAAAGGCCTAAAAGTGGTAGAGCGTACTTCAAATGTCCGAGGCATAATGATTTTTTCATGTGGATAGGTGAATTTCGAATATGTGATTGTGGCGCATGACAATGTAAGGTACGTGTCGCGAAGACCTCAGCGAACTATAATTGCTGATTCTGGTGTTGTCTAAAATCAACTGTGGTATAACTTTATATCATTATTTAAAGTATAGTTGTATAATTTTGCCAATTATTGTCCTAATTCACTAAAAATTACTTATAGGCCCAAGATCAAGGTTGTAAAATTTTCGGATGGATTTATAGTGATAGTAGTTCTTCAAGTGCACGCTCATCCGATTGTGTGGGGAATTCAACGATTGAAGGTCATTCATCTTCATCAGCACCATCCTCTGATTTTGTGAAGGAGTACTTACAAAGAGCAATCAAAGTGAAGATGAGAAGACTAGAGTATTAAAAAGCGAGATTGAAGTATCTGAGGAAAAGAGAAGGATATTTACAAATACCCTGGATGCAGTTAATAAGTTGGACATAAACAAAGGTGGTAGTTAGACGGTCAAGCCAGATTGCTGAAGTTGATGTCAGACATTTGATATATTAAGAATATTAGCACTATATAATATTTTGTAGGTTAATATGTTGTACTAAAAAAAAATGATGTAAGAAAAAGTGTGGAAGGTGGTTTGATCGTTTGTCTCGTGTTCGAAAAAAAAGATTATGACTTTCTTTAAAATTAAATTAACAAATTTGGAAATTTATTGATTTAAACAAACATCAATGCATGAGAGAAACGTTTCCAGAAACGATTGTTATCAAATACCATTGCTTGCGGGAAACGTTTCTAGAAACAAGGTTTATCAAACACCTTAAATTCTGTTTCTATTTTTAAAAATGAAAATTTATGTTTTTACGTTTTTTGACACAGAAACGGCAAAAACGTTGTCACACAGTTTGGGGTTTGAATTTTTAATCGACCTAGTCCGATTTCAAAACCAAGTTTTTAAATCGGCAGAAGTGTCGATCCACCAAACACGTGCACCGGCCACGTGTCGGCATCGCAGCGAACCTCCGCCAAGAAACGAGGCCGTGGAGGATTTCGATCCCCTTCTTCTACTCTCTGTCTTCCATGTTCGAGAAAGCAGTGAGAGCAGCGGCAACCTTCGACCGACGACTGCTCGACCGACGACGGTTTTATAAAGCCGGAGGAGGTAAATTCTCACTCTAAATCTCTCTCTCTCTCTGCTTCCCGTTTTTGTTTCCTCAGATGGAAGTTGCTGAAAGCCTGATATAATTGTGATTAAACTTCTGTTTTGTATGATAAAAGCCAAAGCCTATGCCGTTTGGCGATTTCAATCGCAATCGTGGTGTGATTTTTGTATGAATTCACTTTGGGTTTGTAATTCTGAAACTCAACTCATTGAAAGGTTTTTTACAGGAAGATTTTTCTACTCACTAAGGGAGTATTGGGACTACTCCCAAGTTCCTTATTGGTTTAGTCAACATTACCTTTATTTTTGCACAAAATCATTCTAGTCTATACAACTTATGTCTTTGAATTCTGCTTCTATGGGTCTTCCCCTTGATCCCAAGTGTTGATTTCTTTGACCTGAAAATTGTTGAGAACATAACGAAACCAGTGCTTTAGCCTCTTCTTTACCCTCACCCTATTTATTTGCAGTTGAATTTGCACTTTTTTTCTTTCTTTCTTGGGTAGATCAGTTGAGTTTGCTCTGAGATTTGATTAACAAACATTTCCAAGTATCAATCTATTGTAATCATTGAAATGAGCTTCGTTTCCTTGTTCCTAGTAGCTACCTTAGTTTCTGTTGTCTTTTGTTTCTTCTCTTATCAATCAAAAGTTTGAAATGGATGGTTGAGTATGATATTGAAATGGATGGTTTGATTGTAATATGTAGGTAGTTGAGATTTGAAAGCTGAGACAAAATAGTTAAGAAAAAGGATGATGTATTTTGGATCTTTTATGGATCTTTGGATGATTGGATGATATAATAGGTTGTGAATTTGGAATGGAATGGGCTATTTACATTTATTTTGATTGTTATAGTTGCTTTGAAATTTGGATGCAGTTATTTAGGTAATTATTTTCCAGTATCTTACTTTTTTTTTTTATTCAGTGTTGTTCAAATTTAAATGTTTAAAATCTGTACTATCCTTTTTCGTTTTTTAGTGCTAAATTGTGCAACATATTGGATTGTTCTCCTATAGTTTTTATAGCATTCAAAAGCCAATTTACGAAAATTTTTGCATTTATGTTCAGTCCTCTGTCAGTTATAAACGCATATTTAAACATAGAGAATTGGGATAGATGTGGTGGCTTTGGTTCTCATGTTTTGATTCTCAAGGTATTGGAATACCTATCCAGGGTAAGTACCCTGAGGCTGTGATTGGTTTTCAAAAGCTGGAAGAGAAGACAACTAAGAAAATAAAGGAAAAGTGCAACAAAATTGATTTCTCCCATGATTTGTTTGTTCAAAAGAAATCCAGAGAAAAGAGAGACTAAATATGAAGATATACCTGAAAAACATTTTTACTCGTGGGGGATATAGAGAACAAGCTGAAGTGGTCTCTTTACATCTCTCTGCCTTGCTGTGGCTCGTCAAAGTGACCATCACAAGCTGGTATCAATTGTGTTCAGAGCTGGTGTTTTCATGTTAGTTACTGTAGAAAGAGGAAAGAGGGAAGTGACAAAGTAATGAGATTGAGAGAGAGAGATGGTAAGAGGTGTATGCTCTATAAATGGGTGGAGGAGAGATATCTTAGCCGGAGCTTTGTTGTCTGAAGGGTAGACAGGGGGGAGGAAAATCTAGATTTTTTGGGGCAGGATCTTCTTGCAAATTACCAACATGAAGCAAATCTGTTTTTGTTTATCCCTGAATTTCCTGTTTAAAGTTTTCTTTTCCTTCAGTTTTTGTGCGTCCCCTAAATTTTCCATTTAAAAGTTTCTTTTCCTTTGATCTCTTGCCAGCTGAATATGGCCTTAGGTGGTAGGAAAGAAGGATTTCTTATTTTAGAACTTTGGCTGGAGCTGTTTTTCAATTGCTTAGCAGTTATAGCTCACTTTAAATTTTAAGCTAGAAATAAGCTTGAATCTGGACTTCTTAATAATTAAATTTTGCATTTTGGGAAGTAGTACTTCCTTGATTAGCACAGTTAAATTACTCATATATATATATTTTTTTCTTTTCTTCAATTTCCCTGTTTTGCTTATTTGTAGTGTATTGATTAATGCAGTTCGATTATTCTTGTTATTGTTCTGATTTATTTGCTATCAGCCTATCATTATTATTGTTTATATATTTTTTTTCCTTCAATCTCGCTGTTTGTGCATGTTTCTAGTGTAATCACTCGTAGTTGGAGAAGTCAAAGAATACATGCCATGAAATGAATATTCTTGTTTGATTGTGGTACAGATGAATTATTGTCGCTTTCTGTCAAGAACAGCTGATGGTGACTTGTTGCGGCTCTGCCACCAGCCCTGGATAGTCAGAACTTTCTCTACAGACATCACTTCTGGTTTGTCCTCTCTTACAGACATCTTTGTGTAAATTTTTGTCCCACTAGTTAGAGTTTGCATGTAGAAATTAAAGAGGAATTATAAATATGTGATGGGTCTACTCTTCAAGTCATCGTCTATAATCTCTTGGTCTCTTGCATGTGGTGGGGGTAGATAGAATAACCTTCCGGTCAAGATTCTGAGCTAACTCTGCTCAGATATTCATCCTGACAAATGACAGATAATCAAACCCTCTCAGATGAGAGCCAAATAACAGGAATCAATCACAATCAAATGTGATAGAAGTCCTTCAAAAGATGGGAGAGATTCGATGGTCAGATTGAGAGTTAACTGAAGAATCTCAGAGTCTGATCACAAAATCCAGCAAGTAGAGAATATGAATCTCCCTTTCAGTCAATACAAATCCCTAAAGTAGGATTCAATCGGATGGTAGAATTCAGAGTAATTTTAAAAACTTCAAATCTGAAATTGAAGAATCTGCAGAAAGATGGTAGATCCCTATCTGAGTTTCTCTTCAGATAGGCCCTACCGAAACCCTAGAAGAAGGGCCTGATCTGACTAACAGACTAGCCTTCGGTTGTGAATGAATGGGGACTGAAAATAACATCCAAAACAGGGGAGCCGCAGGTCAGAATAGGCCACAGAACTGATGGATATTAAAAGATTATCACTCCCGTCCCCTGAACTATGGGGAAATATCAAGTTCCCCCTATGCTTTTCCAAAAATATCACTCACCTCCCCCTAAATAGAAAGATTCTATCTAACATCCCCAAACGGCTGTTATATCAGCCAACTTTTTTCAATAATCCCTAAACTACCCCTTACCGGCTAAAACTCCAAAATACCCTTAATGAACTAAAGCCCCCTTCCCCTTCCTTCTTTCGTTTGCTTATGGGTTTATCGTATCTAATGTTGGGTTAACCTCTAAGTTGTCTCGGGTATGGAAGGACCTCAGGGGCCTCATAATCCTCAATCGGTTGAAGAAGCCTTTAAGGATTTCAGATGAAGGCATGCTGGGATGATCAAGGCTCTCACCACTGGTTGAATTTTGCTTCGTTGCTTCTCTCATTCTTATTTTGACGGGAATAGGAAAGAAAACAACCGCTTTCCCTCAGGGTTTTTTCTTCGTAGGTTTGGATGTTTATGTTGTTGTTTTTCTTGTACAAATGTTCAGAAATTCTTTTAACAGTGTGATCCTGGTGAGTTTTGTTTCTGATATGGGATTGGCGGGGTTTTGGTTTTAAAAAAATAATGGGGACTATGGTATCAATTTGGTTTTTGGATGCCTGATAAATTGTATATTTTGAATATTTGAGGGTTTGCAATTTTACTCTTTGATGGTGATATCTTTCTAGGCAAGATTGGATGTAGTTAAGTGAAACCAATCACAGAATATCACCAGATGTCATGTCCACCTCTCAGCTTTGACGAATTTAACAAACGCTGCCATGACATTAATTATAGTGTCAAGGTAGATACACCAAACATTACAATTGTTCCCACATAAGATTGGAAGAAAAATCGAAGGAGAACATTTTACAATTCTGCAGTCCAGATTAGTTCTTCACACTACTCTTGATTACCAACTCATCGAGAGGGAATATGAACACTATCGGTTGGATAAAGAAACCGACGAATGCTCTCCAATATCTGGCCAATTGCAGAAAGAAAAGAATTTTCAGGTTATTTTATCCACTTACCCTTCTCATCTCATCTCATCTCATCTATATACAATCGAATGGTAAACCTGAGCCGGAATACCATTTCCAGTTTTCCTTCAATAACCAACCTTTCTGTAAGCCCAATCATTGCCCACACTCCATTAATTGCTTCAATTTGACGTCGTCTCTGTATCAGTAAATGCACAAGGTGAGCTGAAATGCGCTGCAAAGTGAAAGGAATTGAAGTGATGAAGGAGATTTTGAGGGAGAGGGCTTCACAGTCCTTCAAAATACACAAATTTGAGGCCTAGGGTTTCAACCGAACGAAAGAGATGCAAAGAGAGAGGAGTTGCAGGTGTTTTGATCGAAGAAAGGGGAAGGGAAAGGGGGCTTTAGTTCATTAAGGGTATTTTGGGGTTTTAACTGGTAAGGGGTAGTTTAGGGATTATTGAAAAAAGTTGGGTGACTTAACAGCCATTTCAAATGGCTGGGGACGTTAGATAGAATTTTTCTGTTTTGGGGGAGGTGAGTGATATTATTGGAAAAGCATAGGGGGAACTTGATTTTTCCCCATAGTTCAGGGGGGGGGGGGGGAGTAATATTTCCTCATAGAAGTAATATTAATGATAAGACCTATCAAACAGGGATTAGAACTTGAAATAGCAGTAATGTAGTACTATGTTTGAAAGGATCAAAATAGTAGCCAGTTGACTGGGATCTATACTCAAAGAATAGTTCAGATGCAATTACGAGAACTATAAGTGAAATAAAACAGCAACTATGGAGGGAAAACAATGCAGTAACCATGAGGGGTAAAACAATAATTTCCAGCCCTAAATAGGGTTTAAAAATAGGTCAGTCAACCCAATCAATCCCTGAATTCAGAACAGGGTTTGATTCACCAAAGAGAGGTGAAAACTGTAACTATTTAAGAACAGTAACAGTGAATCAATTTATGCTTTAAGGGACAAGGGAAGAATTGGAAATGATGAAATATCTCCAGATCCGATCACAGATATTAGCCCAAATTTGAATTGAATTCCAAATTAGGGTTCTTGAAGGTCTGGTCAAAATTTGAGTTCAATCGGATGGCTGAATTGCTTAATCCGAAAAAATGTGTGAAGATGAACATGAACCTTCTAAAATCTAGAAAATTAAAGGAAGAACATGAAGAATTGTACTTGTAATGAATGGAGAAGATGATAGAACAATAAGAGCAACATAAAATATCAACCGAGCTTTACATCGCAAGGTGGTTCGATTGAATCAAACACCAACTAATGCAGGTGCACAACCGTGGACCGAACCAAACCTGTATGGGTATACAGATGGAGATGAACCGGATCCAATTTGGAACCAAAGCTGCCAACTTGGAACCAAAGCTATTTGGATCTTATAGGATTTACTTAACTTAGGAAAGATTTGAGTTATTTTTATAGGGAATAACTGTAATTTTATATTTTGGTAGTTATTAGGCTAGGTAGGGAACTTTCAATATGAATTTTATTCTGTGTCAAATTTTGTTAGTTTAGATCTTAGGAAATAATTAGGGAGTTTCTTTTCTATTTCAGTTTTGGGTTTTAATTAGGAAAGTTTTCATTTTGGTTTAATATAAATTGGCATGTAACCCAAGTTATTAGAGAGATTTGAGAATGAATTGAATTGAGTTGTTTAGTACCGGATGGGTACTTGCAAGGTCATGTTGACCATTCTTCCCCCCCTTGTGAGATTCTCTCTCTTTATTGCTTCTCCTTCTCCTTCTCTATTGTTTCCTTGTCTCTTTCCTGTTATCGTCGACATTATTGCTGTTCTTCCTTGTTTGATGTTGACAGTAAAGCTGAGTTTGGAGAAAAGACACCGTTCAAGCTGAGATTCTGGTCGAAGGGTATACTTATCTGGAAAATTGGAAGCCCTAAGGGCGTGTTTGGTTGTGTAAATCTACAGATTTACTTTATGTAGAATTACAATTCTGTGTTTTATGATTTGTTTGGTTCGACTAGAATGTCATTCATTTGGGAGGCACATACTTCCAAAGAATCACTAATTCTCAAAGACTGTTATTCATAGCTGAGATTATCTCAATAATTAACTCAGATCTGGAAGACCTTTTTAGACCTTAGTATAAAAAGTGTAATCCTTTGAAGAATAACAAAATTTGGGAAACCAAAGTCTCCATCACTACTCGCTCTCCACAACTCTATTGAAAACCTGCCCACCGACAAAGGAAGCCTGCGGTGACTCCTCCGACCACCTTCATGGTATTTTTCTCAACCGTGTTACTCCTCTCTCTTTCTATACATTTCCATCTTGCATATTACATTTTGGAAATCCAGGTTTTTTCAAAGATGTGGAAGGGCTTATTTCTGTGGAGAAAATTTGGGTTCCCCCCCCCCCCCCCCTAGTTTTAGGAACTAGCGTTTGGTAGGAAGGTCTAGCAGCATATGAAATCAGGGAAGACATTTGCAGGTTGAGTATTTGGTCTAAGATTGTGCATAAATTACAAGGGTCCAAATCAGATCCCTCATTTTTCGTGCATAAATTATAAGGGTCCAAATCAGTACCCTAATTTGATTCTTCGTGCATAAGAAGACGAAGCATGAAAGGGAGGTCTTGGTAACGCCTGGGGCCATGGTTGAAGGTGATCTGAGGGTACTGGTTTTGTTCTTCATTTGATTCATTCCCGCTTTCTTCCATCGAAGGTGAAGGGTAAGACTTGGAGAGAAGAGGGTGAGAAGGTGATGAGGGGTTGTAGACAGAGGCTGGAGTTTTGGGTTCATCTGTTCTGCCCATTACAGATTTAGAGAGGGAGAGGAAGAGAAACCGAGAGAGGGTCTCTTCTCTGCTTACAGTTTCTGGTACTCGAATTCACTTCTTAAATCGGAAACATGGGTCTTTTCTCTGCTTATTTAAAATAATAGCTCTTTTTATTACACATCATCTTTTTCTCAGTGTTTGTATATTACAATCCTAGTTCCTTGGCATCCATTGTTGGCAGGTTCATTTACCTTATTCTTAAATTAGGGTTAGGTTTTTATCTGAAAGAAATTCCAACATAAGCATCAAATACCCAATAATGGCAGGAACTACTTGGCAAATTGGAGTGACCAACATCATACCAGGACCTGGTAAAAAACCCAGTGTGTACAATACAGTCTCAGCATGGGACACCTGATCCCAGCTCATACATGCCCATTTAGAAGGGTGACCCATTTAGATTAAAAATTTTACTTTTCAGCATGTACCACAATGCAGTTGGTAAGGTTTTCATCAAAACTCGAAATATGGGTGTTCATAGATTATATGACTGAACAAAGAAAAGCTTTACTGGACAACTTGCAGCATCCTGTACATGAAGCATGGACGAGATTAAAATAGTTCCATAATGTACTGCCCATTTCAGGTTTAGAGAGAGAGAGAGAGAGAGAGAGAGAGATGAAATTTTGTTTTGGTTTTGTCTTTGTTTGTTGACTAATAATGCGTTAAGAACTGGATCTTATGTGTTTTCATTTTAGAACTGCAGTTTGTATGGATGGTTTGATAGTTTTTTAGCCATGACAAAATATCCCTGATTAGAACTGAATTATTAAGTGCCTACCATGGTTGAGCTGAGCTGAGATGTATTGATTTTGACCTTTGTTATTAGCACCAACCACCCTTTTTTTTTGGGGGGGGGGGGTTGTGGGGGTTCTAATAACTGTGTTTTATAGACATTCCAAACATCTGAAAGTAGAATTAAAGTACCTTGAGAATGTATACAATTAACAAATATAACCTCTAAATGCCAAACCCAATAAGTATAGTATTATAAGTATAATCTTTTCCCCAAGGAAATTAATTGTATCAATAAAATATCCAGTACTGGTGGCAATGTGAGACCTAATAGCAAACCAAATTGGAGCTGAATACCTCCATGAGATAGACATAACAGAACCAGGACCACTATTGTTACTGGCATGCATAATGTACCATTTCCTGGCAGCCACTGCTGTTTACAGTGTTATGGATCATAGTCCTTTTGACCATGTTTCACATGTTCAGTACCTTATGGATCATTGTAATTTTGATATAATATTTGCACATCCTTCTCTGTGAATTATTGTATTTGATATAATATTCCTTTCCTCATATGCACCTGCAAAACTGAATGTTAGTGGAGGGATAATGAAGTTTTTTTCCTTTACCTCCTTGAAGTTAGTTATGTATACCCACTATCAAATTAACTGTTCAAAGTGTTCCCATGAGATCTACAATAATTTGATTAAATCTTGATAAGTTGTTCTTCAAATGATAATTCAAAACATAGTTGTCACGGCGCCAAGGCGAACTAAGGCTGTGGAGGGTTGCCTAAGCGCTTAGGTGAGAAGGCGCCCGCCTTAAGGCGAACAAGTGTTATTTTTTATTTTTCCTATTTAACATTATTTTAGAGTTAGTAAGTTATATATACCTTGTATCATAAAAAATCAAGATTAAGCCACATCAATTCATTAAAAATCAACATTTAGCCACATCAAATCATAAAAAATTAACATTAAGTCATATTAAGTTATAAAAAATCAACATTTAGAGAAATGCTCTTATTCTATAATAAGTTTGACTGGTCAAATGATTTTATTTTTACATGAGACTTTTTGTATTAGTTATAACATAAAACCAGCTTTCTAACAAGTCTAAGATTACTTAAATCTAAGTTGCAATGATAAAGTTATGCTTCAGTCAAACTTATTTTTAAGTGTGCGAATACTGTTAAAATCGCCTGAATGAAAATAATTTTATGAATATAAAAAAAAATATTATTTTACCGGACTTTTGGTTTTTAGCAATTTTTTAATATGATAGAATTTATAAACTTTTCATAATTGAGAAAAACCCTAGCATTTAAAAGTTGAAAATCGTCCCTATAACCAAAATCCAGTTTTTGTTCTTGGACTGGGGGGTTGACTTTTTATCCTTTTGGAATTTGTTTTTTAAACTATTTTTATTGGATTCAGATAGGGGGTATTTGCTCATTTATGAATTATATATTAAGTAAATGAAATAACAAATATTAAAAACATTTAATTGAATGATATTTGGCATAAATAAGTGCCGAAACATAAGGCGACATGCAGTGCAACAAGGCGGCTGTCGCCTAGGCCCCAGGCAAACCGCCTGGACGCCTAGTTGTCGCCTAGGTGACGCCTTGACAACTATGATTCAAAATAATGAGACTTGATGGGGGTGGATTGATCATGTTTTGAGGAAGGATGGAAGATTTCTTATAATGATTGTGACATTCCCCTTATAATGAAATGCATGCTAATTTTGAAATGATTTTCGTAGTAATGGATAGAGATGGTGATAACAATGAGGCTTACGAGAGGCACAAGAAAATAATTATATATGCTGCTACTTCTGCCGTTATAGCAATGGAACAGTATAAGAAACTATTCCTAGGTAAACAACCTTATCGTAATAAGCCTCGCCGTGGCTATATTGAGACACAACGAATCGTGGGAGGTATTGGCTAGACATGTCGAGACATGATAAGAATGAGTCGGAAAAGCATTCTATAACTTATGCATGTGATGCGAGAGAGGGGTCTTTTGTATGATAGTTATACTGTTCAAGTGGACCAACTGGTTATATTTTTGTACACATTTGGTCATAATGTTGATAATCGTGCCCTCTTACATCATTTTGGGCATTCTGGTGAAACTATAAGTCAGTATTTTAACGTTGTTTTTGGGTAGCCAAACAGTTTTCGAGGAAGAATCACTTCATTGAATCAGGCAACCAAACAGTTTTCTAGGAGAACCATGTCACAGACTCAAGGTAACCAAACGATTTTCTGTTTCGAAGATTGTTCAATAGAATGTCTCTCAAAGGAATTATGTCCAAATTCGATACATACGCCATTTAATTTATGCAACCAAACACGCCCTAAGATTTTAGTCGCTAAGGTCGACCCTATAGAGAACTCTAGCATTGATTCATGGTGATCCTGCAACTACCGCCTCTTTCACGTCCCGACATCTATTTAGAAAATCAAGCTTGCTTGTTAGTGTTCTTGTGGCATGGGATCAGTGTGATTGAGGTTGAAGAACTTCTTTCGAAACCCTGGATCGATTGGGCTTAACTGCTTAACTTGAGAGAGTTCTTTCAGTTGGTAGCCTCTCGGTGGCCGTCAACCTCCGCTGGTCTTCATCCTTGGCTGTTGTGAGGTTGAAGACAACATTGGGATTTGTTTTACGTTTTATTTTAATATCCCATTAATACCCCTTTCTTTTATTCTAAATCTGTTTTATCCCTTTTATCTTGCTATTCCAAGGATACCCCTACCACCTTATACATTACCTATGTCTTCTCTTTTCTGTTTTGATTTTAAACTCCAAATATTTACCAAAGTGCCATCCTCTTATGAACTTCATCTTATTTACTAAATTGCCATCGTTAGCTTGTGTTTGGATTTTAATTGATTAAGTGGGCCCTAAGCAATATGATTCCGGTTTTGGAACTTGGATCTGCATCATCAACCTACCTTGTTCAAATACAAGGGGTTCGTCCCTTGATCAAACACAAGAGAATTCTTCAATGGAAGAGAGCAGCAAAAGCGACAACTTTGTTTATCAAATTCGTGTACAATGCTAGGCCGTCTTACAAACTACTTAGATACTAAAAAAGAAGGGCCCAACCCAATCCTTAACTAATAAGGTAATCAAAACTAACTAGGAAACTGAAATAACAAAGAAATTAGGACTCGAAGCAGGACTGGACTTATAGATACCTAATCCAGTGTAACTAAAACACTTAATAGCAGGTAAAATAAAGAAATAAATATATTAACTTAACTAATCCCGTATGCGTAGCTTATTCCCATATTAAATGCCCGCCCATTAAAAAGATAACCCATGGAACTAAAGGTACAATACATATATAATATTATAACCTATCTATATAACATTATAACCTATCTCGGAGCTTATTTCTAATAAAAACAATCCCATTTCAGTGATGAATTTGCATCAGCAGAGAATCAATTGAAGGAGAAAAAAGTACCTGGATTGATAAGAGGAGAGAGCATGAAGTGGATAAAGATAAACCCAGGTTTCTCACCCTTGAACCAGATTAGAATCCCTCTGTCTGTGTCGGCTTCTCACAAGCTGATTCTCTCAGAGTGCAGAGCAACAAACTTTATTTCATTAATCAAATCGTGAACTAAGCTCTTTGCTCTACAAGAGTTTAAATAGAAAAGTGATGGGCCAATTCCTATCCTATTAGGAAAAGTAAATCCTAGTCTAATTAATAACTTGTTGCTGAATGCAAACTCAATAAAGGATCCTAATCTAACTAGGAAAACAAGTAAACCAAACAAAAAAATAATACTTAATGTAAAATATTACTAAGCCCCAGATTTTCTGGACCAGCCCATTATTGGGCTGGAAAGAATAGCCTAGCTGAGAGCTAGACTAGTGGGCTTGCTGGCCCTCTTTTCTTCCTGCGGACATAAGTCCTCTGCTACTTCCCTGCATTTTCTCTCCCCAACTTGAAAGCATTTATCCCCGAAAAATATAAAAGGGACATGTATTGCTAATAAAGGTCCGGGTTGAGATTTTTGAAATCATCCATCGGTCTTTGGTCGTTCCTTCCATTTGACAAGAAACTTGTGTAAGGGTGTCAAAATATAACCGAAATCGTTTACCAGAACCAAACCTGACTGGTTATAACCGAACCGAACTGAACCGCACCGTAGGAATACGATCCGGTTTTGGTTTAGAACTAGAAAACTGATGGTTAACTGGCACCTAGTATATAAAGTGTTTTAAATTTTGATGGGCCTCAAAGAAAAAAGAATAAGAAAAAAAGAATACTAACCGAGAGGGGAGACGATAGGGGAGTTTCACTTGACACCTCTTGATTTCCTGATTTCTAGGATCATAATTAAGTAGTTATCATATGTGTAATCTTTTACATAGAAAGCATATTGGCCTTGGCAAAAA